>NC_092291.1:7910326-7967826 GCF_036320965.1 Panulirus ornatus
TGATGAAGGGTTCGAGCTGATGATTCGACCCGTAGGACCATCATTATCATCATCTCCCGATCCCAGACCAGCTCAGGACCTACGCTGTCTGTCATATATTTACAGTCGACCTGATTGCAGTTCTAATGTTTTTGGAAGCGATTATTTGCAGCAATATTTTCGTGGGTTTTATAGTAAGATTACGGATGATTACAGCGCTTTTAATTAACAACCTCAGTCCTCTAGTTCTAGGGTGGGACTACCTCTAACATACCCCCCCCCTCCCACCACAACCCTTTACATTTGTATCTTACATTAACTGGAGAGTTTATAGCAATTACCTTTGAGGACTTTTACCTCACGAGTGACATTCTACACAAGGATTTGAAAGGCCTTCGGAACCAAAATGGCAAGTAATGGAGGTATTTGTATCTGTTGGACACAACTGATATCGGCAGATTTATTCATCTTGCGGGGCTGAGTGGGAAAAGATATCGTAATGCTTGCGCCGTAGACCATCCGATAGCGATAAGAATATCGGACATCTGCCACGTCTGCAGATAATGGTATTTCATGTAACTGAAAAGATAATCAAAGACGTATCTTTGACTCCTGGGAAAAAATGCTTAGAAAAGTGACGAAAGTTGATTTATCTAGATTTCTTCCAATTCTAACAAGCAGAATTTAATCCCTTGCTTGATGGGTCTCGTATGCTTGCTTTGTTACTTCTGGGTCGTGGTTCGAGTCCGATTCGTAGAAGGCATGATGTGGTAAGCAAGAGTAGGTCAGTAATTTAGTTTTCTCTTGGCTTACTCTATCTTCCTCTCCTTTACTCTTTCCTCTCTTTATGGCAAATGTTAAACTACACATGTATTAAAATGCACGGGTTGGAGGAGGTCTATGCAAAGCTGTAGGGGTTCGCGAGAGTGGTGTATGTACTACATGAAGTAGGTACAACAGGGAGTGTGAATGTGAATGATGGGGTGTCAGCAGGTGTGTGTATAGTGGCAGGCATCAGTCATTATCGCATTATATTCTCCACTTTGAAAAAAAAAAAATTGTCCCACTTAAAAGCCTAGTAACAAAAACATTCAAAGTTCCTAACCTTATTCCTCGAGTCTCCTTTAAGACGACAAATGGGGGCGGGATGTAGGCGTTCTCCCCTCCTCCCCGGCGAAACTAAGTGATATTTAGCTCCCCATCCATCACGGGCTATCGACTAATTACGCCTGAACTGTCAATCACAGTCTGCAATAAAGCCCATAACCGGGGTAGTGGCACACAGGGCAATCGCCTCAATGGTTTATCATGTGGGGTT
Source organism: Panulirus ornatus (assembly GCF_036320965.1). Lineage (NCBI taxonomy): Eukaryota > Metazoa > Arthropoda > Malacostraca > Decapoda > Palinuridae > Panulirus > Panulirus ornatus. Next base: position 7,911,624 of record NC_092291.1, read on the forward strand.
CGACGGATGAGCGAGCGAGTGTGTGTGTGTGTGTGTGTGTGTGTGTGTGTGTGTGTGTGTGTGTGTGTTTTAAAGCAGGTGTTTGGAGAGAGAAATTTATTGCTATTCAGATTTATTCTCATGATTCACATGAATTAGAATAACAGTTGACCTCATGAAATGCAAGCGAAGAATTCTAAGATCTACACAAAGAAAAAGAATTGATATCTATAGAAATGTGTTAAATACGCTGAAAGAAAGCAGATATCTGGATTACACATACACACACACACACACATATATATATATATATATATATATATATATATATATATATATATATATATATATATATATATATATTTTCCTGTATGTCATTTGAATTCAGGTCGCTGATGCGAATGACATGGCAAAGAAGCAGGAAGCAGAGATGTTGTTATCTGTAATGTCATGACCCTTGACCCCCAGATAACACACTTTACAACAGCTTATGTTTGACCCGAGGTCAAGTTGGGTTCAAAAGTTTATTTCTAACAACTTTTTTCCTTTCACAAACTTGTTTTTGAGTTTGACATCAAGGTAATGATATATCATAGGTCATTTGGCGGGTTTGACCTCATCTGGCAAGACGTGTTTTGATCCTGTTCTTAGTATTGTTACCTGTGAAGGGAAAAATCTTTGTTGTCAAACCATTATTCGAAGATATTGATGAAAATAGTTAAGCTTTCATGTCTTTATTTTGTTTTATCATAGAAAATGCTTCATTACATTGTACCGAACGTGATTTTGGCATATTTGAATTTAGTCTTCTATAGTGTCGTGCTAAAGATATATCGGTGGATTTTGATTAGAATCGACTGGCATTTCTAATTTCAAAGTTGCTTTTCGTAAACAATTAGAAATATTTCAAGGATGTCTTATGATCCTTATTGAGTTGAATGTTTTCTATAGATTTGTTATTCTCTCCAACTCTCCCTCATTCTTCACAAAACCCACCATGATCAACCACCAATGCACATCATTCAATCCATCCTTCCCTCCTCCCTCACCCCTTTTCCAGCCCACCTCCCCACATCCACACCCCACACCCACGATGTAAACTGCTCGCCCACACTGCAACCACATACCACCCCCACAACAACCTCCCCGAAAACCTTCCCTCTCCAAGTCCACCACCAAAGCCACGATCCACCTCCACATCCACCGATGCACCCCTACGTCCACCTACCCTCCCGCACGGCCACTGATCCACCCTCACCAGAGGTGGAGGAGGCAGAGTAATGATTAATATCTCACGTAGCTTCTCTTTCACGGTCATTTGCCGCTGGTCCGTGTGTGACACGCTCTCCTGGCTCCACGGAATACGAATTCCTTCGACTGTCTATCGACACGACTCTATCACCCGATAGATTTATCCCCCACCCTACCCCCCTCAGTCCATGGATCAAGCTATGTGGAGTCGAATGACGGCGATGCAACCCTATAGAAAAGGTGCATCGTGTATGGTTTATATGTGCTTCTGTAAATCATTCTAGTTTCGATTTGAATATATAGCCCAATCATCTATATACCTGACGTAGCTATATAGTATAGCTAGTTCATCGTGCCATAACTATGCTGTACAGCTATCTGGCTTTAGTCAAATTCTTGCTGTTGCTATAGAGATTGTGTCGTAAATATTACGTAGATTAAAGTTCTTCCGAGCTAATTGGACAAGTTAATGATTAAAAGGAAAGTTACATGTATACGTGTCCTTATGCATGTTTGTAGCATCAAACTTAGAATATATCAATAAGTTCTGTGGAAGATTGAAATTCAATTGTAAACGTACAATTTTTTGACCTTACATATGTTCCCGTTACGCATATCTAACGTACGTAAATGCATCGCAACACTTTGTTAGAGAAATTGTGTGGAAGTGGCTTGATAATTTCATCACTACGATTCATTCTTCTTCCTTCCTAGGTAGGATTATCGACCAAATCATTCACACACGAAACTCAAGACGTCAAACAAGCGAACAGGACAATTTCGTGTGGACGAGACCATTATCATATTAAAGGGGAGGAAACACGCCTGCCTTGGGGAAGCAAGGGGGCACTCCGGTCCCCAGGGGGTAACATTACCCCCCCCCCACATGAACCGGAAATTATTTGCTGGATTCTCAGCTTCATCTTTATTACATAATCATCCTACGTTTTCTGTTTCGTCTTCAATTTATTTCTTTTAATGTCTTTTCCTGCATATGCATTATTCCCTCCCTCTTAGCTACTTGCTTTCTGTCTCTGTCTGTAGGTCTGCATGTTTCTGTATCAGCACGTACAATGTATCTTCCACTACCTTAATCTACATCTATATGTGCATATCTACATACACACATTATGTATAACCTTTAACTACCTCTAACTATTCATCTCACCATATTTATACCAATATAACTACCCCTACAGATCGAGATTTCATGGTACAATATTTCAATCGTGACCTTTCCCTTGACAGACTCAGTCTCGGGTATTTTTGCCTCTCCAAATTACCAAACTAGTAGTTCTAGACGGAACGAGGCCATTAAACCACCTTCCTCACCCAAAACTTACTAGTTATGGTCGCTTGAGGTTATATTCTCGCCCAATTGCAGGTAATGTTGTCCCTAAGATTTAACCTTCGCTCCAACATGTTTCCTGTATGGTAACTTGACATGTTAATATGATGTGGTCTTATGACACAAACAATAGGGCAATGTACGTAATAGGGCAACAAAATAGGACAACATTATCATAATGAAATTGGCCATAATGGGGCAATATGATAAAACAGAATGGTGATAGGGCAATACGATAAGGAAATACGATAGGCTGATATAATAGAACTATCATATGGTGATAAACGGAAGGACAGTATAATAAGGCAATGCGATTGGACGATAAGTTAAAAAAAAAAAAAATCAACCAATTCAATCACGGGTAAGTATGCCAGGGCAATACAAGCCAGTGTCAAAGCTTAACACCATGACTAATAAATGCCACTGTTTATATCTTCTAACTGCCGCACCATTGTTCACACTAACACTGTCTTCAAAGCTCACTCTAATTTTCACGTTCTATAAACACAGAGAACCTTCATCCATCACTGATGGAGCGATCACTCTCGCTTGTCCAGTCAACGGTGATGATCTGTGGGATTTTGTCCTGTAGCTTGCCATCTACCTTCTCTCTAAATCATCTCATCTTGAGCCTCTTCCTACTCTTATCTTTCCACTTGACGCATTGCAGCCGACTGTCCCTCTATCGCCGGACTCCGAAAATAGTTCTTTACCTCGAACTGAACTTCCTCCCTACCAGGACTGGTGCAACACCGCGGAATGAGGAAATCCAATTCCCCATAAATGCAATACTTTTCTTTCATCTCTACATTCATTCGACCAATAAGTTACATCTGCAAACAACAGAGGTCATGTAATTTCTTTAGAAACTCCTCTTATAATCCTCATTTAACCGACTCAAGACGGTCTCATTGGGTGGGTGGGGTTTATCTATGTCATGTCGACCATAAACGAAAAAAATACAGAATACGGTAACATGATACTGTAATATGATATGACATCATAACTAGGCATATGATAGGGATAATGAGTCTTATCTAATACTGCAATATGATACGGGAGGCATCATACGGGCAATGCAACAGGTCAAATAATGATAAGGGAATATGATGATGGGGCGCTATAATGGGGTCATATACGACCCTGCAGAGGGACAATGTGACGGGGTATAATGCGAGGGCGATATGAGAGGGCAATGGGCCGCAGCCAGCCAGCAGTCTTGGGTTATATTTATTGCCCTCTGGGCCACGAGGGCAAGAGTTATGTATGGGTGGCTTTAACTTGGCCTGTTTATGGCTTCAATAATTATAGTGAATGTCTGAGGCAGGAGAGCGATTCATGCTAGTCCCGTGTGTGTTGGCTCGTGGCCGATCTAATCTTATATTTATTTACATAGAAGAAAATACGAAGAGAATCATACTCCATTTCACAATACATTATAGTTGTTCTGGACCCCCACACAGCCTACATCATCCTAGGCAGAGATGTTCCTGCGTGAAACATGTGCTCAATGAGAACATGATGGGTTGGTCAAGATCTTACCAGGTAGGGAAAAAAAATGTCAATAGATTTTCCCCAACTATGTCAACTCCTGTGCTGTCCTGATTTTAATATCGTGTCCCGAGATATAATGCCCTTCGAAGTCAATTTCTAGAGGCAGAGTAGGAACCCTATTCTGCATTTCCTTCCTATAGAATTTCCACAGCAATATACCCTTTCCATAGTACATGGTTTTCCTTCTTAGTTTCGTCTTTATGTCTATTGACCCAAATTTTGTTCCTTCCCCCTCACCCCAAACATGCAAATCCCCCACTAAACAGCGACTTCTGAAGTCTCGTGACGCTACTACACCCTCAACCCAAGTTTCCTGAAGACACACCCGTGACCCACACACGCAACACAGCCCCAATACAACCGTCTCGTAGCAGCACACAAGAGCCGCATCCATCTTAGGGGAAACATTGTTTACTTTGACGTACACTTGCGAAGTCCTGGACGAGAAAAATATAGTCCGGTTTTATGTATATTTGATGTATAATCTATAAACTGCCTTGCTATATCGGACGAGGGCTAGTAAATCCTATATAGACAGTCGTGAGAAGTAATCCTTGGTGTACGAACTTCAGATTGTATGGCTGTATAGATAAAGCAGCTGTTAAATTCCAGTGTATGTACATATAAACAAATTCTATGTACGTAGGGTATGGATGTTTGGTTTTATGGTCAAATAGCGAAAGAGAACCATTTCCTCCATCTCGCAAGCGAAATCCTATTATATATATGTCTGATACACGATAAGAGGTCAAGATTAATGGTTATACGAGAGTCATTTTTCATTAAAACAAATATACCTACATGAAACTAAACTACAGATCTCAAAAATTACTCACGCGACCCATGAGAACGACCCTATGTTATGGCAATCAAGGATCGTACCATTGTTCTGAAAGTATCGTACCGTCGTGCTCAGCAAAGTAATATTCTGTATTCTACTGATACTTAGAACTTAGGTGTTCTGTATGTAATAACACAATAGTTAATTACACCATATCTACAAGTACATGTTAATTACATTGTCAATAGATAATCATGTTTGAGACGTAATTATCCATATATAGTTTCTTAATGAAGTTACTATTGATAATGCGGCTTCCTTGATTATAGGCTTCGACTGCCTGTTAGTCTATTATAGACCTTATGCGTGTGTTTCGTGCGTGTAAACGTGCACATGTGAATATAGTGTACGTTTTGCATACGAATGTTTGTGTACGTGTATAATGTGTATGCGAAAGGACTTGTGTGCAGTTCGGGGAGGGAGTTGGACACTAGTGGGGTCCCATCTTTCGAATATTCTTTACTCAAACCCTTCATAAATTCATGCACGAATGTAATTGCATTTAACTATGCCCTCATTCTTATCGTTCCATTCATCTATCACTCATACCATAAAAGTGCTTCTTTACATCATTTTTAACAAGTTCCTTACTCAAGTTTATGTTGTGTTCTCTGGGCGTTCTATCCCTACATATCTCCAAGAACAGTTCACTGTCCAGGTGCGTGCGTGCGTGCGTCTGAGGGATTGAGTGCAGTGGCAGACTCCACCATTCTTGCACGCAACGATAGATGTCGCTTGACCGCTTGCGTGGTTGCACCGCTCAGTTCTTTGACCGCTTGCGTGGTTGACCGCTTAGTTCCTTGACCGCTTGCGTGGTTTGACTGCCTTTCAGTTGAATGACCAGACTGTTGGAGTGATTGGTCCACTGGAGTGATTGGTCCACTGGAGTGATTGGTCCACCGACTCAGGTCTTAATCGTTTCTTAGATTGGTTGTGTTGAATGACCGCGTCACCAATCTTTTTTTCTTGCGATTGGTTTATGGACTGCCTAATCTACCTGGTCAAATAGCCTTACTGACGTACATGTTATTCTGCCGGAAGGCCCACTGTTTAAACTTAAAGATCATTTTGCGAGTGCCTTAGATAATATGTACTTATAACAGTACTGGTATACTTAATACTTTTAAGTATGTGTGTGACGTTGGTTTAAGACACACACAGACACACACACACATACCTCTCCGAAGACCTGATTTAGACATTGAGAACAATAAGGCTTCAGTCACTACGCTCGTATGTTATTGTCGACCTTATTACACCTGGAAGCAAGGGCGATTGCCAGACCTGGATGGGTGGGAGATTGCCAGACACTTCCAGTCACCTGGGGAGGGAGTGTTGCCTGCTACCCCCACACAGTTACCACACACCTCCAAGTGATTCATCCTCCTGTCTGTGTGTTTTACTCCGTTTTAAATCGCTTGTAAACATTGAAAATGACGTTGCTAAACGAAAAACGGACATTGGATTCGTTCCATTCATAGGATCGGAAGTGAAACGGGGATTATACGTGCCACGAAAGACGTAAATCATATTCATGGCACATACGAAGGTGCTTCTTAAAGTCACTGTGGATTGGAATATAAATGCTTAACACATTTTCAGGTACACCACACTATATATATATATATCCTTCATAGCTTTTATCATATAGATGCTATCGTCTTCCTGTAGCATCTTATATTTTCTAATGTACATTTCATTATCTATTCCTGTACGTATGTCTTTATTCAATGACACTATATGATTACATCACAGTACCTTGATTAGTTTATGGTTGTCAACATTGTAAGTTTTACTAGTCTACTACGAGTGGACGATAGATTGGTCATACAGGGCAACTGCTGGACCATTTTCGATAACACGAGACAATTTTCTATAATATCTAACGGATCATTTTCTATAACAATGTCCATTTTCTCTAACCTGATGCTCTATTTTCTATGACCTGATGGGACCAGATTACAATATGACATACCATTTTCTGTGACGCAGCGAATCATTTTCTCTTACTTGACAGACCATTTTCTACAACAAGACGGGTCATTTCCTTTAACGTTACGAAATATTTCATGTAACACGAGGGATCTCCGTTATAACGAATAACCATATCCTGAAATCTGACATCTGTAACCCGACTCACCATTTTCTATAACTGGAATGACCATTTACTTTAAACTGATCACTCGTTATCTGTACCTTAACGTACCGCGTTTTTTCTCTAACAGACTATTTTCTATAAATTAGTGGTCCATTTTCTATAAACAGATGGACCGTGTTCTATAACTTACTGTGCAGAGGACGTAGAATATCAATATTATTGATTTGTTTACAAGTATATCGATTCACTGCATGGGGTCGAGCGCGCGCGCGATCACAGTCAAATTTATTCTCTTATATTCTCCTGTGTATTAGTCGATATATAGAAGGAATATAGCAAGATATTTCTAATTCTAGGATGTCCCCTGCGTAGGAATTTCATGCAGTGGGTTTCCTGGTGTTTGTATTTCATGAGAGAAACTGTAGACATGTTTGCTCTTAAAATCATGCATTACGTTTGACGGAAACTTTTGATTATATTTTTAGAATTTCTGCCTTAGGACAGTATCCTCTGGAATACAGTTATGCCCAGAAGAAAATAAGAGAAGGTATTCCATGCATCAGCCATGACACTCAACTACCATCCTAGGAATTATCAACCTTCCAAAAAGAACCATTTCCCAAAAATGTCTGTGCAAAAATTCAAAATATATAAAGTCTGTGTTTGGAGCCCCGGTGGTTGTGGCTGCCTCGGGCTAAGGAGAAACTGTAATTTGGGACCTCAGAGTGGAAGTAGCCATGCTCCTTTGAGCACTCTTCTACCACTAGCATTTCTGGTCGGGTGCCGTGCGCATCCCGCTTGTCTATCGTTCACCTCCGCTGCTCTAACCTCATCCCTCCCTAATTCCCCAACGTCTTTGTCGTTTTATATCGTCTTGTATCCAAGTCATTATCGGCTAATCATTGATATGAAGAATGCCAAGCCATCTCCTTCAGGTTTGCGAACTTAGTTTCCAGGTTCCGGTGCAGGTCGCAACATAAATGAACTCGCTGGAAGGGTCTGGAAAAGTGTATTCCAGTGGCCGCTCGGGTTTTCTTGGCGGCCGGGGCTTTATAGCCGAATGCCTTAGCAAATCACAGGGTTGCGTCCAGCCCTCCAGTCCGGCCGTGGAGGGATTCGAGAATTTTTGGTAGAGTTTAGTTTATGTGTTAAAATGTTCGATCCGATGCGGTTTTGTTTTTGCGTTTAGCTTTTGTTTGTGGTTTTCCGCCTGCCCAGGTTTGTTTTGCGAGCTTATTATGCCTCTCGCTGTGGCTCTCGCCAGAAAACCTTATAGATCGTCTAAGATCTTGTTGTCTAGTCGGATTTCCAGCAAAATTTGAATAGATATCTGATGAGCAAGACAATATCACCTCCGAGATGGTAAAGGTAACCTAACCCTGGAAGAAAGGTACCTGCTCTGCACTCAAAATTGGACGACATTGACCTCTTTATTCCCCTCTTATAAGAACCATTTGTCAATCTATCACCACTTGTGCCCTAGGCTGTTAGCGCGGTAGGTAGGCATCTGGACTTCCATAGACTTGCACGATTATTGTTTTCTCTTGAATTTGGTATAGTTAAGGATAAAAAAGAGGGTGATGGGCCCGGGATCTGCCGTGAATAGCTGATGAGTCGGAGAAGAATACATTTGGCAGCTTCTGCGACCAGAGGGGAATACACGAGAAAAATAGGAAAATGTACATCTTTTTAGAATATTCTGTGTACTCTCTCTCCAGTAAAACTTCCGCGATTTAATCATTTCTCCCAAATAAAAGGGGTTCGAGAAATCTACTAGATGTTGTGATCATAACTACTTATTCACGAGACTACGAAAGAAGGAAAGAAAAAAAAAAAGAAGTTGAAAATCCACTTCCAAAAGGTGCTATACCGCTTGAGAAATTTCTTCCGCGGGAAGACAAATGAGGATGGCAGACCACAGCTTGCCGACTCTATCAGACATCCGCAAGACCCATAATACAGGACCCCAAGTTGTAACCCACCAATTTATGTATATATCATTGGGATATACATATTTACAGCAGATGTCCGATGTACAGAAGGTACGAAGGAAGAGAAATCATTATGGCGAGAGCTTGCAACACCCCACCATCCATTGTCGAGGTTCCAAATGCTTATTTTAGAGAGCGATTTACGTGCCTTTGTTTGACTGAGTAAATTACTTACAGCGTCTTGCGCTGTTTACACGTCATTTACAGATGACGTAGATTTTCACAGTCGGTAATTATACATGATAATTATATACCACGAGCTTCAACGGAGTAATAGAATGTATATATATATATATATATATATATATATATATACACACACAGTGCGGTGTGAAAAGTAACCTTGTCGAGGTCGAATAATCTTCAGGGGGGCGAAAGGAGTGCAGTCTCAGCGAGGAACATCTCGAGCTTAAGGAGTCCATCGATATCGTACTTCTGTTAAGAGAGCAGCTTTTAAGCTGAAGGAGGCCCATAAAAGAGGTCTCGAGTTTATAAGTAACTTATATCAAACAACTCAAGGATCCCCTTTTAGGTCTTCTCTCAGTCTCGGGGCTGCTCTCCTTTCAGGAGTTAGATAAGGTGAAGTCCTTTGTACTTCCTCGACGAAGCTGTGATCAACTTCCGTCTGATAATGACAGCATCATGGAAGAGGTTTGCAACTCTTGTTACCACTTGTGGAGGAAGCAAAGACACGACCATTTCTGGAAGTCTTTAATCAACCATAACCTCCATCCCGCACAGTACAAGTGGCAATGAATAATGTATCAGTAGAATAATTAGATCGCAGATGAACCTTAAAATTGTCTGCAACGTCACAATTCCACTGTCACCCTCTCAACTCCCGGTCCACAAGAGACGTGAATGTATCCAGCACCCTCCCTTGACGTTAAATGGCCAACCCCGCCCGCTCGACGAATTTCCAAGCATATCATTGTCGAGTAGGATGAGAACTCGACATTGACATCAAAACCAGCACGGGTGCCATAAACAAACAAAAATGGCTTCAGATTGCTTAACGGTACCAGTTTCCGACAAGGAAGAGAATTCTTAGTGTACTGTATACAGTTCATCTTTCACCACCTCCCCAAATACGCCTTACTTCCCTGGTCATCTGCCCTATCAAAAGGAAATAAACTAAGCCACCATAAACAAGGCCCTTGGGACAATTTTCCGAAGTTTACAATCAAAAACAGTATCGCATAGTGAGGAAAAAAATGCTTCCTATATTTCCTCACGTTGATATGGTTAGTATACCTCTTTGCAAGAACACAAGGCTCTTCCTACCTAAACCATATCATATTCAACTACAAGTAACCTTTGCTCAGATCATCCTTCATGTCCAACTCCATTCCACCAGAGGTACAACCATCTAAATCTTAAACCCCTAGGCATACACGAGTTACACTTTCGTCTGCATTCTGGGCACGAACTATATCTGGAATGTTACAAACAGCAACTTACCTTATCACAAGATCAGTCACGCCCAAGTTGCAGTGTCCATCCGGAAGACATCGAGCACATCCTCCACCTTCCAGAGAGCAGGACGACACACGGACTCCAGAGCCAACTGAAAGATAATAAACAGTTTACCAAGAGCTATCTGGATTTACGTAACGATCCTTAACCCTTGAGCATAGTGAATTTGACGATTGTGCCAAGGAAAAAAGTTAAGGATATTGGTAGATTAATCACTGCAATGGTAATCAGTTTATGACTAAAGAAAGTGATGAGAAAATTTGAGAGATGACAGATGGTAAGAATTAATCACTTCTTGTGGACTATCGTAAGGACGATAGATTTGGAAAAATAAAACTTATTACGAATTCCATTTACAATACAAAAATCTTACTTATAAAGTAATTTTTCTACCCCGGAGATAAATCAGCAGCTCTAGTTATCTGGAAGGTTCATCCTGCTAATAATATGAATTAGCACAGATCACAAGAACACGTACGGCAAGGCTGATCAACGATTCAAACTGGTACTGTTGCGAAAACCTGACCTATTCTGGATGTCCAGCGCGTCGTCTGTATGCAAATGGGGGCGAAATTTTTGCATATAATAAATAGGTGTATGATAATATAATCAAAGAAGCGACGTCCCCAACAAACCCCTTTGACTGTGGTGACCTATCGTTAGAAATCTGGTCGCCTTACGTTTGATTTTCCAGGTTTGGATTCCATGGGGCCACTGGAACTCTACGAAAGATCAAGAGGGGCACCAATGCCTGGTGAAGGATCGTAAGGGGTGCGCAACTCATCACCCAAAGGCCTGTCTCTCCTGAAGGGTCGTAGGTACATACGTCAATCCAGAGTACACGTCTCACACAATGAAGTCTACAGAGAGACCACGATGGTGGGGTGGAGTTACATATACGACTTCACAAGAGATCACACAAAGCCGACGAGGAAATTATTCTTAAACGCGAATAATCCAAGTACACAGTGATAATTTCTCTGCTCCCTCTCACTTTTCATAATTTCGGAGAAATTTCACGACAAAAAAAAAAAAAGATAGAAATATAAACTCAAGTCGGACCACCGACACAGATTTCCCTTCAGCACAGTACAGCACGTCACATTCTAGACTGGATTACAGGCCACAAATGTAGAAGATTTGATTATATGCAAAGTGAAATGTTCGATATATGCATTAATGTATTGATCTATTGCAGCCGTCTGGGAAGGAAATTCTGAGAAATTAATGTTTCTTCAACCTTGATCAATATTTTCGTTAAACTTTCTTTTAAAAGTACCTGATCACTATGTTCCTCTTATTCATTTTGGGCTTTTTACTGTAGATGAAATTAAAAATATTTTTAGTTTCCAGCCTCTTCCTTCCTCAGATTTCTCTTCAGATGTTCTAGTATTCTCTTCCAGACTCCAGTTCTTTGTTTTACTCTAACTTGTCAGTCTCTCGCTTCTCATTCCAGGCCATCACATCTTCCTTCCAGTCCCCATCCCCTTTCCAGCATTCTTTTACGTATTAAACTCAATGTACCAAATTACAAACGTACTTTTCGCATATAATGCCAAATTTTCCTATTATCCTCCTACCTCTGCATCTCTTCATTTAACTATATATATCTATTCTTGTTCAGCCATCGTTATCATATCTTAGGCTAGACACATTTTTGTGTTTGATTGTCACAAGTTTCCTTTAAGTTTCTCTCGCCTTCGTCGAAATATATTGTGTGTTATAAACATAATCCCGACTTTGATGATCATATCTAATACAATGCATAAAACTTGCTCTTCATTAGTATTGTGGATACCGTATAACGATTTCTATATTCAATATGTTCTTCTATAACAGATCCCCATTTAGGTAATGTTATATTTGTTCACGATAACATTTTTTGTTCTGCGAATCAATCTTTTCTAATAAAGCTTTAATGTAAATAACATCATGTATATCTATTTGTCATCTAAACAAATTGAAGATTAGATTTTTTCTGGTTGTCATAACATATATAGTATCTTGAAAATGGTGTATGATATCGATCAATGTTCATCAATATTATATTTTGATATCTCGCTTCAAATATTTCTATTACAAATACTTATTTAAACTTATTTCGAGTGCGACACCTTGGTTGGATGACAAAGATCAGTTAGTGTCGACTATCTGATAATGTGGTACTGGTAAAAGAACGTAATTATAGTTCATGATTGCAATAAGGTAATTATCAGATACAGATACCACAATCCATATATATATATTCCTACGAGTCCACGGGGAAAATGAAATATTGGAATATACTTAAAAACGCGCAAAACTGGGATTCTTTCCAAATATGTATAGTGTGCGTGTGTAAAGAGTGCTATACAGCATAAACGTCAAAAAGAGTAATGACGTTTATTTTGTACCCAAACACTTGTACGGAAGGTTAAGTCATGCAATTGCCAATATATGTGGCATTCCCCTTCATGTATACATTAATATATATATATATATATATATATATATATATATATATATATATATATATATATATATATATATATATTATTCCTGGTACTTTCCCTGCTAGAGAAATCACTAATGGACCCCCCTAGTGATGAAGGCTCTGCATTTTCCTAGGATAAAAATGTTCGCATCGTGTGTGTGGTTTGGGTGGCAGTAAAACGCGGGTTTTTTTTATTGGAGTATTATGATGATAGCGGCTGTAATGACTGTTATTGGTCGGACGTCTATTGGAACATGTGTGGGGAAGAGGATCCCTCTTCTCTCTGCATGATGCCATTGCCCTTCCTATATATATGTATATATATATATATATATATATATATATATATATATATATATATATACACATATATATATAAAATACACATATATAGGCGTTACCGGACTCCGCCTACGCGAGGTTACACCACGAATGATATATCATCTTCGGTGAGGTAGTCTCATCAAAGAACATCTTATCAAGAAGTCTGCAATTCCCTGCTACCGAGTGTAGCGAGCGTCTAGGAAGTCCTGGGTAATTACGATATACATGTATTTATAATTAAGATACAGTTACTATAATCGCCACACAATCATCACGAACAAAAGGCGATAATTGCGTCGAGTATCAATTCATTAGGGAAGTAAAGTCATTTTAGAGTCACCGGATTTCTTTATGACAGCTACCACGAGATGACCGACCATCATTCAGTAAACCTGTGGTAAAGAGACAGAGCTGATAATGTCTACATACATTAAGCATTACTGGACGTTTGAATCGTGGGCCGGAGATGGACAGGTTAGCAATTTTCAGATTGGAAATAAGTTTCAAAGTGTCAGTAATTTTCAATATATTAGTAATTTTTTTTTGGCCAGGTAGCTATTTTTCAGAGCAGTCACAAAGGAGAAGGGTAATGTGTGGTGGGGGAAGCGAGTCGGTCCGAGTAGGATAACCACAAATGATTTGAATGGACGTACATAAGGTGCACTCGTGTGGTAGGGGAAGGAACGAGAGAAGAGATTGCATACGGGTACTTGCGACGAGATTTGGCCAAAAAGAAGGTAGAACACGTAGCGCCCACCGCAGGTTAGTGTAGAGATATGAAGAACGGGTCGCGAGAGTTACGTGTTAAGTGTTGTTGTGTGCGAGGTGGGGGAGGTTGTACGTAGTGTGTGCGAGAGGTAAGTTTGTGGACTGAGGTTAGCCAGCAGCCCATGTGTGGGCGAGGCAGAAAGATAAGAACTAGGCCAAACGAGCGAAACTTGACAGCTATATATTATCGTGAGGTAGGTACTCAATATCTCGAAGCTCCACAGAGGATGAACAGCTAGGTTGACTGGTCACCGAGAGTCACGACCAAGATCAGAGACTACGCTAGTGTCAGTCCCAGGCAGTTCATAATACGGTCACGCATTGTTTTGAAGGAATACAAAGTTAAGAACAAGACATTTGTCTCGTTTTTGTTTAGGAAAAAAATGAGTTCTCTGTACACTTACTCGAGTATATGGAGAGGGGAGCAAAAACAGCAAGTTGGGAGCGAAGGTATAACAATAAGAGGTAGAGTAAGGCGAAGTGGAGGACAACAGCGAGTGATATATTGCCCGAAGTCTTTAGTTTATGAAGAACTTTGAAAAATTCTGGCAAAAACCTTTAAAGAATATTTAGATGTAATCGGTCGAGAAGGGAGGTGTGTAGCCACACAACACGACATATTATGGACAATGTATTATTGCGAGGAAGGATTTAAAATGAACATTTACATTGGCTTTTTTTTCTCTCCCTAGACGATGGATTTTTCACTGTTGTGGGTTAATTATTTTAAGGCAACACAAAGTTATCGGGACGAACACACATCTCGACCTTCCCACTTCGTTCTTCACTGATTAAAAAGAAGTCACAGGTGTTCGTGGAGAGAGGTGTATACTTCCGGATTCCTCGTGGATTACGAGACAATTTCCTTATGAGAAACCTTCTTATGTCCAATATATTTACAAAATGTATCTTAACAGAAGGACTTCCTTATCAGGATATAGTCAAGTTGACTAATCCACGAATTATACAGAGGAATACCTTGAATTCCCGAGACACTTATTACTCATGATTTTAGTTAGAAAAAAATCTTTGGGGCCGCCGTTCGCTCGACCAGAATAACTGCAGATGATCACATCCTCCAGCACCTGGTCCTTGACTGGAAGGCGTTCGCGGGTCCTGGATATCCTCGGATTTCCAGCGGCTTATCGTCATAGTCTCCACCCGGGCAGTGGTTGGTGGGGTTCGCCACAATTAATCAGATTTCCATTGTAATTATCGTACGAAAGGCCTTTATTAGTGATCCAGGGGGCACTACATCACACGACGATGAATGTCTTGGATCTGGTATCATTGAAGAGACGTCGCCCATCCCAAGGTTTGGTGCTGTTCTGGTATCATTTCAACATTAGAGTTGCTTTGAAAATGGATGTATATTTTTGTCAACAGATCTAGTTTGTATTAATCAAGGTTTACTTTACCGATTAGCATTTCTATACCATATTTTGAATTTCAGGCACCATCGTTTTGTCTCATCAAATATGAGTTTGCGTCAAAGAAATACTAGTTCTCAAACTTCAGAATTTGTATCGTGTTCCCCTACGTTCTTTGCTTATCTTTCTTTACTCTCTCATTTCATACATGTCGAATTTAGTTCTGTTTATTCTGGGGTATAGGATTATAATCTGCTGGGTTCATTAAGAAAGTAAAAACGACAAACTGAAAAATCTATAAACGGAACGTAAATTTGAAAAAAAATGCGAAAGAAAAAGGAATAAAGCGATGATAAATGGTACAAATCCAGATAACTAGAATACAAATGTCAAACCGAATAAAAATGTTTTAAATTCTTAGTTCCGACGAAAGAATAGCTTGAATCATTTCACGCCTGGATTCGAACCCTCGACACGTCCATCGGAAGCGTGACATATATACATACCATTTCGTTTCTTTCGTGCCGCCTGACACGTGGATCTTATCAACGGTTCGTGAGTGCTTGCTCTTCACCCATTCGTTCTAATTTTATTTACGAGAAGATATCATCGAGAGCAAGAGTTACGAAGCTTCGGGATTTTACGAGACTCGAGAGAACGAGAAGATCCAGTTTTACAAAGTAAAGTTTGAGATTTACCTAACAAGACCTGGACTTTATTGGATCATTCTTTGACTTGTCAAATCATTAGGTTTTATCAAACAATTTATATCAACGATTTGAAGATTTATAAACAATGAGATACGCCTCTGTTTTGTTCATCACACCAAAGCACTCTGAACTTTACTACGATACACTTGTGTCGAGTTGAAGTGTGGTCCAGTGTTACGGATACTGTCATGAATATTCCGTAAGGTTGTATTATGGTGATGCGTGTCGTAGGTTTTCATTTATATGCATTTTGAAATATCAAACTATTGTTATCTTAATCATACGTTATGAAAAAAGCTTAAATGTAATAAAGAAACGTGATTCAAGTCTTCCTCATCGCTCGTTACTGAACCAAGTCGTTTCTAAACACTTCAAAACTCGTTCGGAACTTCGACCACCATCATCCCCATCCCTCCTGTCGTTATCCAGACCAACATTACTGCTGAACTACCCAACTCTTTCCAGCACTTCAACCTTGCTATTACTTGAGGTAGTTCCTGCAAGCGTGCCTCTTGCCTCGTATTGTTCAGAGAACTAATTGACTATTCTCTTCGACTCCTTCCGTGTCTGACAAGAGTGAAACAGCAGCAGAGTCTTGCTCATGGTTTCATTTCTTGGCAAGATAAACTCACTTGAAACATTTGATTGCCCTCATTAAATATGAAAATAGATAACATAGTACATATACTCCAAGCGACTTACACCACCATTCGCTATGACGTTTCTTGTCTATATCCCTGGCGCAGTGGTTAGTTTAACGACAAACGAACCAGTGTTTGAGTCTCCAAATTTGGGCAGCAGACTCATTACTAACCTAACAACTTATAATTCTTGGCTAAACCTGACATATGAAAGTCCATAAGGTAGCTATATCCATAATCCCTTAAACTATAAAATCATACAAGTTCACATTACAACTATTCAAAAGAAAAGATCTAGATTCCAAAATTTTACGAAATATACGAATACTTCGATTGACGATTGTTAACCACGGGACGCTATTCAACTAGACAATTCAACCAACGTAATTGGACAGACATTATCATAAACACCAAATACACTCAAGATATTCACTTACCATTCGTAGAAGACCTTGAATATTAATGACCCGCTCGTACTTAGCGAAACTCCGAGGTTGGAACAACGTATATACAGAACCACGAGAACACTCATCATGATCAACACTCGCCTAGCCCGGCAATGACCTCGCCTGGCTCTCTACCTGTATATATACAGGAGGGTACCCCCAAGCGCCTCGCTCTAACCTCTAACAACCGCAGTGGTAGTTTGGTTAAGACGATAGTCGGCCATATGTGTCCAGGACTCAGTGTTCGGGAAGGTGAATTACTTAGTCATTTGTCTTATTCAGTTTGACAAGTTTAATCACCATCTAATTACCGTATTGAAGTGATGAAAGGTATATTAATCTATGATATAACACTGAGGAGAATAACTCTCTCTCTCTCTCTCTCTCTCTCTCTCTCTCTCTCTCTCTCTCTCTCTCTCTCTCTCTCTCTCTCTCTCTCTCTCTCTTTTACCTGTTCATTTTCGTAATATTTTTTCCCCTTTACCTGCTATAAAGTGTAACACTAGCATCCGTGTACTCTCTGTTGATAGAGACAGCGGAGACCTCGACAACCACAGTTCAAAGGTTAACATCGACTCTAACCCATATCCACCCACCCCCAACCCCACCCCCACCCCGCTCTCCTATTACCGTAATTGAAAGGTTGAAGTGAAAGACTGGATGGCCTTACATCCCACACCTTCCATTTCAAGGATAGATGTGGCCCCTTCCGTACTACCCTTCAACGTGTCCTTGTGATCTTTGACCCTCCAGTCGAAGGATGAGTGAGGGGGGGGGAGGGAGGGGGGGGTTAGATCCTTCGCCATATGTTCTTTCTAAACCTCGAATCCTATGATGGAGACAATTTCCCCTCCCTCTATCTACTCCCTCTCGAGTCCATCATCCCGTTATAGAGAGGGAAGACTCCCTTTCTCAGATCCCTTTCGTTAGAAAAGAAAATCCACATCTATTCCTGCGAATCCCAACCACTTTGTAATCCACATCGTTAACCCGCGAGTTCAACCCGCGCCTCCTATCAGTATCTGAATCCACTCCTATGGTAATGACGTCACTCAATCCAATCTTTTAATGTCTTATTTTCTTGTCGCGTTTTACCTTCATTTCTACGACTATACACGAGCATGGCCATGTATCACTCACTTCTTACCATACCTAAAAAAAGGACGACAGATCAACAACTGAAAGGAATAAAAAGACAGTCATAAATCACTAATAATACGACGAAGAAGAGATGAAAAGATAATTATGAATCACTAAAAAGACGATGAGGAAAGATGAAGGGAAAAAAAGAAAACAGTAAGATATCATACGAAGTAACTAAGCCAGAGTTTGTCTTTTCGTAACTCAAAATAATACAGAAGTTTTGAATACGTGATTACAAGGAAAGAGATACGAGGATTGGTATTGTTAAAGAGACGGCCAATATCTCTTGAGAAAAACGGAACATATAAGATATAAGATCCATATTCTTTCATCCCTACAAGTGGGATCTAACCACATAGTTATAGATGTACATATCTAGCAGCAAAATCTAAAAGAATTCACATATACAAAATCATAAAAACTTTAAAGAATTCAAAGACCAAAAATGAACTCCTGAAAGAACACACACACACACACACACACACACACACACACACACACACACACAAACCTACAAAATACACACAAAAGAAATCCTGAAAAAAAACTCAAACACTCACACACAAAAATAGAGAAAAAGAAATCTTAAAAGAATTTACAAAAAGCTAAACGAACTCACGCAAAAAACAATTAAAGAAAAGCCAAGAACGTGAATACCAGACTAGCGGATTAAAGTCACATTTGGCTTGAGTGCTGAGGCAGGAGAGGGTACAAGAATATGACAAGCAAATGTTGATAATCTTCTCCGGAGCGGCTGCTCCCCACATGCAAATAAGCCATCTATCATGTTCAACTCCACACGGCAACTCCGACAATCTTAACCTCCACCGAGAAATTCAACTTCGAACTTCAGGAATATGTATAACGTTCAGACGTTTCTATATTATAAAGTGAGAGAGAGAGAGAGAGAGAGAGAGAGAGAGAGAGAGAGAGAGAGAGAGAGAGAGAGAGAGAGAGAGAGAGACAAGGTGGCTTCTGTGAAGGTGAGATAGTTGCGGTGTGTGTGTGTGTGTGTGTGTGTGTGTGTGTGTGTTTTCCTCTCTACCAGTACCCATGACGAAATTTTGACGAAATTTTGCCATTAGAGAGAGAGAGAGAGAGAGAGAGAGAGAGAGAGAGAGAGAGAGAGAGAGAGAGAGAGAGAGAGTTCTCGTGGTGACGTGTACGTCTATGTTTTTGTGCGTGTGTATGTGTATGTTTGCGTGTATGCTCATATGATTATGTATGCATAACTACATGTGTGTGTGAGTGTGTGTGTGTGTGTGTGTGTGTGTGTGTGTGTGTGTGTGTGTGTATGAGAGTACAACATGTGAGTACATCTGTGTGGACAGCATAAGTACAAGAGTACATTACTGGTACAAGTTTGTTTGAGTCACTAGATGAGTCTGAGAATTAGACATCGATTGAATGTATACGAGTGGGTCTCATTCACTGATTGTAAATGAACAAATGACATTAGCATAATGATTCGAAATGATTGAAACTGAGTGTAGGGTAGTGATTGGACGTAGTATTGTAAGTGTAAAAGTGAACTTGCCTGTGTGGTTCATCGCAGTACAGTTGTTACATAAGTAATGGTCTTCATTTGCGACCCGTGAGTGTACAGTGGTAACGGTACATAGTACAGTGTACTACCCCGGGTGTACAAATTGTAAATAATCAGAATGTGTGTGTGTGTGTGTGTGTGTGTGTGTGTGTGTGTGTGTCGGAGTACAACAGTCAGTAGTGTAACTGGCTGGCGTACGTGACCCCCAGGCTAGACAACGTCTCAAGTGGAGAGAGAGAGAGAGAGAGAGAGAGAGAGAGAGAGAGAGAGAGCCTAACCACATCGCAGCAGCGAGTGTATGCACGCAATGCACCACCCTCCTCCTCCTCCTCCTCCCCCCCCTCCGTACCCTTCCCCTTACCCCCTTCCACCACCCTCCACTCAACCCTGTCCTCCTTCCCTCCCTTACCCAAACGACCACCACCCCCTCCCTCTCCCTGCCCTTGCTCGTTACGTCCCCGTACTACTGTGAGAGAGGAAATACCTAATGACATGTCTTACAAGAGCCACCCCACTCTCTCTACCCCCTCCCCGACCCCCCACACACACACCATCCCCTCCCCCTCCGTACTGTGCCAGTGTTTATGACTTAAGAATTAAACTTATCATATGCAATTACATTTTTCTCGTGATTTATGGCTTACGACCTTGTTTGAGTCACTTTGTACAAGGCCGGGTGTATAAGCAGGAGTGTTTGTACACAGTGGGGAAGGTGTGTGTAATGTGTACACTTTGTAATACACTTGAGCAGATATATACAGGGGTATGATGTGAATGCTGTGGACGAGGTCAATGAACGAATGTATTCTTGAGTTGTACATGATTTCTAGATCTAACATGACGAGCAAAAGGTATATATATGTATATATATATATATATATATATATATATATATATATATATATATATATATATATATATATATATATATATATTTTTTTTTTTTTTTTTTTTTTATACTTTGTCGCTGTCTCCCGCGTTTGCGAGGTAGCGCAAGGAAACAGACGAAAGAAATGGCCCCACCCCCCCCCCCCCCATACACATGTACATACACACGTCCACACACGCAAATATACATACCTACACAGCTTTCCATGGTTTACCCCAGACGCTTCACATGCCTTGATTCAATCCACTGACAGCACGTCAACCCTTGTATACCACATGACTCCAATTCACTCTATTCCTTGCCCTCCTTTCACCCTCCTGCATGTTCAGGCCCCGATCACACAAAATCTTTTTCACTCCATCTTTCCACCTCCAATTTGGTCTCCCTCTTCTCCTCGTTCCCTCCACCTCCGACACATATATCCTCTTGGTCAATCTCTCCTCACTCATTCTCTCCATGTGCCCAAACCATTTCAAAACACCCTCTTCTGCTCTCTCAACCACGCTCTTTTTATTTCCACACATCTCTCTTACCCTTACGTTACTTACTCGATCAAACCACCTCACACCACACATTGTCCTCAAACATCTCATTTCCAGCACATCCATCCTCCTGCGCACATCTCTATCCACAGCCCACGCCTCGCAACCATACAACATTGCTGGAACCACTATTCCCTCAAACATACCCATTTTCGCTTTCCGAGATAATGTTCTCGACTTCCACACATTTTTCAAGGCTCCCAAAATTTTCGCCCCCTCCCCCACCCTATGATCCACTTCCGCTTCCATGGTTCCATCCGCTGACAGATCCACTCCCAGATATCTAAAACACTTCACTTCCTCCAGTTTTTCTCCATTCAAACTCACCTCCCAATTGGCTTGACCCTCACCCCTACTGTACCTAATAACCTTGCTCTTATTCACATTTACTCTCAACTTTCTTCTTCCACACACTTTACCAAACTCAGTCACCAGCTTCTGCAGTTTCTCACATGAATCAGCCACCAGCGCTGTATCATCAGCGAACAACAACTGACTCACTTCCCAAGCTCTCTCATCCCCAACAGACTTCATACTTGCCCCTCTTTCCAGGACTCTTGCATTTACCTCCCTTACAACCCCATCCATAAACAAATTAAACAACCATGGAGACATCACACACCCCTGCCGCAAACCTACATTCACTGAGAACCAATCACTTTCCTCTCTTCCTACACGTACACATGCCTTACATCCTCGATAAAAACTTTTCACTGCTTCTAACAACTTGCCTCCCACACCATATATTCTTAATACCTTCCACAGAGCATCTCTATCAACTCTATCATATGCCTTCTCCAGATCCATAAATGCTACATACAAATCCATTTGCTTTTCTAAGTATTTCTCACATACATTCTTCAAAGCAAACACCTGATCCACACATCCTCTACCGCTTCTGAAACCGCACTGCTCTTCCCCAATCTGATGCTCTGTACATGCCTTCACCCTCTCAATTAATACCCTCCCATATAATTTACCAGGAATACTCAACAAACTTATACCTCTGTAATTTGAGCACTCACTCTTATCCCCTTTGCCTTTATACAATGGCACTATGCACGCATTCCGCCAATCCTCAGGCACCTCACCATGAGTCATACATACATTAAATAACCTTACCAACCAGTCAACAATACAGTCACCCCCTTTTTTAATAAATTCCACTGCAATACCATCCAAACCTGCTGCCTTGCCGGCTTTCATCTTCCGCAAAGCTTTTACTACCTCTTCTACCTTTATATATATAAACAATGTTTGTAAAAGACATGGGGATTAGTCAAAGAACTTTAAGGAGAACGTGTTTGCTGTTCCTTGATTACAGCACTCCACACACACACATACACACACACACACACACACACACACACACACAAGCTTCGTTAATACCGGGATATCATGGGGGCTCAGAGGGTGAAAATTATAGAAATTACTATCGGAATTATAGAAACACAAGGAGGATTGGCTCTGATTACTTAATTATCTTATGACATTTGCGGGATATTCCTGTGATGAAAAGCCCTACCAGTTATGTTCTTAATCTACATGAGTATTACCAGTAATTAGGAAAGGTATTGGAGAGAGTCGTAAGGCTTTTACAACCTTAAAACAAGAAGAAACCTGCAATCTAGCCAGGATTATGTTCACGGACATAACATGACCCTGTTACCTGCTGGGCCAACACATATATCGTTGTCTAATTTAGCATGACACAATTTATAGCATGTTTTATTCTTTTTCTTCGTTATCATGCACCTCACTGCCTTGTATGTAAGGTCATTGTTGATAATGTGATTCTTAGCTTCTCAGAGTGTCTTTCATGTCACTAACCTTCATGTGGCGAAAAGACATCAGATGTACCTATATACCGAAAGAGGTCAGGTCATCCTATATACTCAGAGACATCAGATTAGGTCAGCCTATATAAGGAGAAAAGTTAGGTCAACCAACTTACCAAATGAAGTAAGGTCAAGAGTTAGTGACAGTTACCCAAAACGTGTATGACCTATTGAAAACCAACTGATTGTTCCATTGCATGTAGTTCCTACATGCAATTTTCTACGAGATTAAGTCAGTGTATCAGGAACTGATAGCTTTCCAGGGTTATTCCAGCAATCCATTGGATTTGAGAAGAACTTCAGCATCATTCAAAGTTACTTTGCGTATTTTCGAAAAATTTGTTTGTTTGGAAACGGGAACAGATTATATAATCCTTTTTAAGCTGTAAATGATACAAAAGTTGTCATGAGAACCAGTTTGACAAGTATCTCCTGAATATCTTCAAAAATATCGGATATAAGCCGAATATAAAATCCACCTTAGAAATGCTACCAAATATACCATCTTCCATTTGGTCTGAATTTCATTCTCGACTGACTTTCTGAAGTGTGAAACACACATAGGATAAGTGACAACATACAGCGTCAGAGTTGCCTCCACAATACAACTCCCAGTTCCATTTTAATCGTGTCTACGCCAGCTTTATATAAGGCCAGAACACATCCATCAAAGGCCAGAGTGTACCAAGGATTCGCATGTCGTGGACCCAGAGCATGTAATTGTGTGATTCACCTCCAGGGGTGCACAGGAGGGAAGGTTTCCTGTTGGCCAACTTAGGGGTGAAAACAAGGTCCCCCTCTTGACGAACGTGTGGGTGAAAACACAGGGCGATGGACGAATCGAGGTCTCCTGTTCTATATATAGTTGAGGAAAGGAGTTGATGGAGTCTCACCCAGACTATAAACTCCTTCACAAACAGATCATATCCATCTTCTACTCATCCCTTGTACTTCTGATTCCATCACAGCCTTGATGAATAAACCAATACCCTTCATAAATTATTTTAAGTACAATCCTGAAAACCTTGGGACTAACGTAGAGGTACAATCACTGATTCCATCTACGTCTCTGGTGCCTTTATTTCAGGTTCTTGGAAGCACTTGTATCGTAGTGCGCGTCTCAACCCTGGCTATCGTCTACCCAACTTCGTCAGTTCCAGTTGCCTCACTGTAGCTCACCTTCCTCATTGTCTTCAATACCTTTTTTCATATTCATTATCTACCCTGAGGGTTCGCTTCTATCACTCAGTTCGTCTCTTCGCAGGCTGTACGCTGGTGCCGTAATCCTCTTTGATCTGACATCACTGTCAGCAGTCAAGGAAGTTCTATGGCCACTGTCTTTCCTCAGCCACAGATAGCGTTCCATCCTCCCCTTGTGGCAGATCTTCAAGTATATCTCACGTATGTGAATAAGGAGATATACAGCGAGCTGCTGACATCTTTCATGTGACCAAAATTGATATAAGCTTCTCAAGCTTGTTCACCTAACCTAAAGAAGCACAGAGTTAATAAGAAGGTTTAGAGGAGGGCAATAAAGATGGTGTCGGAACTGAGAGAGTTGAGTTATATTGAAAGCCTGGAGGCCTTGATAATGCTCACCATAGAAGAGAGAGGAGTGAGAGGTGACTTGCTCACAACGTTCTAAGTTTTAAAACCAGACTGATGACGTGGACAGTGAACAGTTCTTCGAGAGATGTAGGGATGTAGGGATAGCGCAACCAGAGGACATAACATGAAATTAAGCCAGACCCTTGTTAATGTGTGAGGAAGTAGTTTGGTAGTATTAAGAGCGGTAGATGAACGCAATAACCTGAACGAGGATGTGGTAAATCAGGACAGCATTGAGCTGCATGATAGTGGGGACTGTTCAAAAGTAGGTGCTCCCTCCCCGTACTGCTCAAATAGGTAATTACACACACACACACACACACACACACACACACACACACACACATGAGAACGCTGGTTCATAACCTTGGCTTCTGTTTCTAACTCATTTTGGTAACGGTAGTCTTCTGTCATGACCATAACAAAGAAATTCCCCTCGTATATTCTATACTTTGCGTCAATCTGATTTTTAGCGAATGTACCATAAAATGTAAATCATATACAACTGAACAATGTGTCAAGTTATGTATGAAGTGACGAGTGATTTTGTGAGTTTTCGATTCATATTACCACTTGACCATCAAGCCTTTATATTAATCAGTCTGTTATTACTACTTGAGGCACCATAATGTAGTAGATATCCCCTCATTTGAGCAACACTTCATGCAAGAGTTATAATAACAAGGTGAAACTAAAGCGAGTCCACACCCGGATCTTACACAGGTGTTCAGTCAATGTCGTCACATACTTGCTCTTTCATACACTTGCACGAGACACTCATATTTGACTTTTGTTATAAGGCAAACTCACGAAATACTGAGATAAGGCTTGTCCTGGTGTGTGTGTGTGTGTGTATGTGTGTGTGTGTGTGTGTGTGTGTGTGTGTGTGTGTGTGTGTGTGTGTGTGTGTGTGTGTGTGATTAATATTTGTGTATAAAGAAGAGAGAGTATTTCAATACGTATATATATATATATATATATATATATATATATATATATATATATATATATATATATATATATATATATATATATATATATATTATACATATATTTATATCTAACGTATTCGTTCCGGAAGGATTTTTCCATCGTTAACCAGATGCAAGCATTTCGTATATAACAACGAACTCGTTACTCTTCTCTCTTCCCTCTCTTAGCATAATCTATTCATAGAATATTCTCCCCTCTCTCTTCCCCCTCAGTGTATCCGCCATGCGCCCTCCGGAAAAACAAATACTGGTGCAAATATCCTCACTCTGCCCTGTGATTACCAGCGCTGAAGCTTCACCCTAACCAACACACCAGCAACCACCCACTCGTCCCTCTCAAACTAGCCTCATCTTTCCCCACTCATGATTGACGACGTTGCCAGTACATTTAGCACACTGCAGTCTTTGTAGCCACTCCCTCTCATGCATAAAGCGTACATTTATGTATTGTTTCCATTAATCATCCACCAATTTGAACCGTAATGTCCCCTCCCCCCTCCAGAAAAGCTACACCTTGTGCAGGGTGAGCAACGGAGAGGTTTCCGGCCGGCGTGGCCGTCGAGTTTCCCAGAGCCTCGTTAGTCGACCGGGAAAATTTTGCCAGCTAATACCTCGCCACCCTGATGGATTATGCAGTTTTAACTACCTCGAAATGATGGGGAAAAGCACAATTAGACTCAGGACATTGAGGTATAATTCAAAGCGTTACGCTCGTTATCATAGAACACTGTCGTTGTTGTGGGTCAACCACTGGAACAGCCTTCGATCGTACGTGTAGACGAGGACTGCGATCATATGTCTGCATATTACCATGGAAGACTGACGCAGTGTGATTCCACACGTGAGTAAGTGCCATACTTACGCGCTTGAAACACAGCTCAAGCCATTACGAGAGGAATGAAAAACAAAGGAACAACGACACTTGTCTCTTGTGTTGCTTGTAAACACTTGACGAATCACAAGTAGACATGAACTCAACACTGCTCCAGAGATTTAGCTGAGAATTCAGTTACAGAAGCAAAGGACTTGCAGAGGATTAGCCATTCACCCTCGAGGAGGATTCAGTACGTCTTGTGTACAATGTAGCTAACTTTCCTGCAAAATCTATCGCCCGTAACTCAGTTGATATCTAACTGGTTTTTTAACTTGGTTCTGTTGCCGAACTTAAGTATGGATTACTCGTTGTCTCAGGTGCTGAGCAGCGGTCCTTGTTGAAGGGCGTCGTCAGGGGGACGTGGCCCTTCAAGAAAGTCTTGCTCTGAATCCTGAGAGAGAGAGAGAGAGAGAGAGAGAGAGAGAGAGAGAGAGAGAGAGAGAGAGAGAGAGAGAGAGAGAGAGAATGATAAATGAACGTGGAAATAAAGCCAAAATTATTTACTTGAACCCGTATTACATAAGCAACCAGATCATCTCTCACACTTGATAACCCACCAGATAAATAGCAACACAGTGAAAGAACGAGGAAGAAGAAAAAGAAAAAGAAGAAGGAGAAGAACAGGAAGAAAAAACAGAAGATTAAAAACCCTATGAGAACACCAAACACTATCCCTGAGGGTTCGACCAATCCATTAATACGAACGAAATGTATATAATCGAGGGGTCCCAGCGGAGAGTGAACGAGTCTCTCTCTCTCTCTCTCTCTCTCTCTCTCTCTCTCTCTCTCTCTCTCTCTCTCTCTCTCTCTCTCTCTCTCTCTCTCTCTTTTCTCCCGTCTCCCCTCCACACTACATGCCTCCCACCGAACCCGTCCCCCTCCCTCACCTCGTGATTGGCAGGTGGCAGATATATTGGACTTCATAATGACCGCAAACACACGGCCAGGCCCTGCCAGATGACAGGGTATAGTGAGGGTCTTTGTCAATACTTGATCATGGTGCTCGATCCCATCGCGGCTCCGCTTGCAGGATGGGATGCCACTGGTGTCCAGCTATAATGCTATTGTGTGTGTGGGTGTGTGTGTGTGTGGGTGTGTGGGTATGTGTGTCTGTGCGGGTGTGTGTGTGGGTGTGTGGGTGTGTGTGTGTGGGTGTGGGTGTGGGTGTGTGTGTCTGTGTGTGTCTGTGTGTGTGTGTGTGTGTCTGTGTGTCAAGCAAAGTGTTGTTGCCAGACAGATCAGCAATCAAAGGGACGACATAAGCCCGGAAGATTAGCAAATCTGAACGAACAGACAGATGTGACACAACGATAAGTCAGATAACCTGCTCGATACGGAAGTCAGGCAGGAAGGAGGTACACTGGGGTACAGGTATGAGAGAGAGAGAGAGAGAGAGAGAGAGAGAGAGAGAGAGAGAGAGAGAGAGAGAGAGAGAGAGACAGACAGACAGAAAGAGGGAGACAGAAGATGATAATTGATTCAGAAAGGAAGGGAGTGATCGGTCAGAGGAGACGTAACAGTCCAACTCTACACTTCACACGTCTGTGCCTCACTTGGTCGTGTTGTTGTTTACTGGGCATCATTATCATCTCCCCTCTCCCGCTCCTCCCTCTCCCGCTCCGCCCCACTCCCTCCTACCATCTCATTTCCTCCCCAGTTCATTACCTATACAAATTATAGATCATCGGTAAGTAATTCACATGGCATTATCATCACGGTATAATATATGATGATTAGAACCACGATGACAACACTCGATCTCTCCTCCCAGGATCATATATACTTCTCTCCGTCTGTGCTTCCTGTTTGTGTGTCTCCATGTTGCCTCCTCCCTACGTCACACATACACACACACACACACACACACACACACACAACACACACATACACACATATATACACCCCTCCCTTCCCCCCCTAAAAAAAAGATAACTTGCATCGTCCTGTAAATGGCACTATATCATCCAGCAGTGGATGCCAAACACTACCATCGTCTGGCCCAGTAAGACTTAATCATCTGGGAACAGCAGCAAAAATTTTCATCCCGTAAGACTCTGGTCATAAAGTTTCTGATAAGATGGCATTTTCCCCCCACGTCGATTATCAGTGCCGAGGCAAACTGATGGCTGGAGGGAGTTCCATTCTTAACCTCAACATCCGGGCGCTTCTGGGATCCTGCTAAGGATGGTGTATAAAAAGGATTCAATCCTTCCTACCCAGCAATCACCGTGTTGATTCAGGGAGTCCTCGAGAATATATATTAAAGAGAGGATAACAATGTACCTCGAGGGAGGGAAGAATCATCGATGAAACCAGGAGCGCTCCCAGCGACCAGGTGGTCATCCAAGTCTGCTGGTCTAAGATGGGATCCTCCACAACATTCTCTTCCACCTGTTACCTATCTAAGGTTGGAAGTCTCGGGGGATCCAAGGTAAAAAGTCTCCTTAATGCTCTCTGAGTCATAGAACTTTAATTACAGCCGTCTGATGAGTCTGATTAATTTGGGCCAGTTCAGGTTGGTTATGGCTCCAAGTCCCGAAACCCTGACTTTGAAAAGCAGTTCGAATACTTTAAAGATTTCTGATTGAATTTATCTATTCTGTTGTGGACAAGGAAGGCCAGGGTTGATGTAGGTGATGAGTTGAGGAATTGATGAGTCTGTCTGGTTCATATAGAGAAGTGAATCGCCAGCCATTTCCTTGGGTTCTGCCCTACAATGTTCTGCAACCAAGAGAAGGGAAACAGAAATCTTAATAATACATGATAGATAGATAGATAGATAGATAGATAGATAGATAGATAGATATAATGTGCTTTAAGATATATTTTTTCCGTTCACTTATCTTTCGAATTTGACATGACTATAACGAAGTATTATATCCATATATGTTAATTTGCTAAGACTCTTATATTGTTAACGAACTGGCTTAGGTTCTACATAATGTTTTCATGTATATAGAGCTGAAATTCTCAATAATGATAGAAAAAAAATTCAAGAAAAAAATGAATTATCAAAGAAAATAGCTATAAAGAAAGAATGAAAGCAGGAAGACGTAAGAGGAATTTGCAATGAAGGAAATGAAGGAAAATAAGTTCCACGAACTCAGGGGAAAAAAACTAAAAGAACGAAGATTTAATGTGTAAAACTAAAGGAAAATCCGAGAGGTTTTTAACAAGACGGGCGCGAACACCCGCATGAAATATACTAATACGATGATAATCACAGGAAAATATGTGTGAAGACGGCAGAATGGGATAACGAAACATGGGACCTTGTTCGTAGACGACATGACACAACGAAGGAACGTGAGTGTGAGGTGAATCTTACTCATAATGCTCTCTTCTCATTAGTCTTTACCATGAGTCCTCATCCAACGTGGACTCTGGTCAGTGAGGAAGAAGTTGATGTGCATTGTTGGGTATAAGACTATCATTCTTTTTTCTATTTTTTTTTTGGGGGGGAGGGGAGGGGAGGGAGGGGAGGGTCGTATAGCAATAAAGGAAGAAGGTTGGGGGAGGGAGGGAGGGAGAGGGGAGGGGGTCGGTTGATGTAGGTAAGTGGTCGTTGTTTGCAGTGTCCGTACACAGGGGGTAATGGCTGCTTTATATAACATACAATATTGTGCTGTATAGCTTTAACTATCTATCTATCCACCTGCCTATCTATCTATCTTGCTGTAAGGTAAGACAGTGAAGTGAAGACCCTCCCGGAGAGTTCCAACCTATCAACGTATGAAAGATATCTTAATGATGCCGTTTTCTGTTCTCAAATACATTGATCTTGTTCTCTTGTTCGTTTTTTCTGAGGTTACATTACGTTCAAATGTTAAAGTATAGATTTCTAAGGTTTTTTGACAATTTTAAACGTTTATGATTTAAGTTCACATCAAATCTTGAAAGAAATAATGGTTTTCCCACCTGTAGTTACGGCAATTAAATGATGCAATCAAAAATTTCGTCTGGAGTACGATAACTTTATCAAGTACGAAATCCACCGAAACTGTCATTTTTAAAAGTAAACATTTTTCTACTTATGTTGCCGTACAGGACTTTAATAATAATGTGAAATCATTGAAGATTCGGTGACGATTCGAAGCTCTGAAGAGGATTTTATATGATAATGACCCGTGCGATTTTGATGGTCATTAATAGTTCTTCATATACTCATCCGAATATGGTACCGAAAGCAATGATTCACATCTTCAGTGTATATTTCCGCTACTTACGTTTTCCTCTGCGTAGTAGCTTTCTTGGCGTGTTTAACCCGAACGTTCAAGTCAGAGGTTTAATTGAGAACAAACTCACATTCCAAACTGTCTTTAAGATCAGAGATACAACACCTAAAGATCTACTTCAGTCTTGCATTGTACCGAAATCTACCTGGAATAGCCACTCGGCTTCGGTTCTTGACTACTGAGAATTCTTGGAAAGCGTTCGGAACGCTTCGGTCATTCGGTTCGAATAGCCTTTTTTTTTTTTATCTTTTCTCTCTTCTTCACAAAATTTCGCTGTTAAGCCATTATTAGAGGCCATTCAATAAGGGTTTGATCACCCTGGAGTCTATGTCTCCAGTTGTGTTGAGGTGGTGGTTATGTGAAGGACTTACCTTGTCTGGGTTTATTTATTTTCATAGATGGGTAATCTAGCAGAAGCTTAAACGTTTCGTTGCTTCAGGACGCTGTTGTCTGATACCGTTACGTTAAGATAAACAACTTGCCGAACCTTTAAGTATTTGGATATTCCACGGTTAAGATATTCTATGTCTCCTTTGGAAAGGAGAGCTTTTTAGGGTATTCTTCTCAAACATAAATATTTCTTTAGTATTCGGATTATTCTCTTACTAAAAGTCTTTAAGTTTCAGATCTTGATTTTCACCCAAATTATATTTGATAACTTCTAAATATTTCTTTAAATTTATCAAATAATTTCATAATCTTTCATATGTGAAGCAAATCCCAAAGTATTTCTCACATAGCACATTGCAATATATATATATATCGTAATGGACAAACCTTGTATCACAGTAGAGGTTGGAGGAAACATTACTTCAAATTGACAGTGTGAAACCAATTATTCTCATTGCACCGACGGTCTCACTGTACTTCATATATTATTCAAAATGTTAGAAAATGCAAGAAAGTGTGTGTAGATATATATATATATATATATATATATATATATATATATATATATATATATATATATATATATATATATATATGTGTGTGTGTGTGTGTGTGTGTGTGTGTGTGTGTATGTGTGTGTGTGTGTGTGTGTGTGTACAAGAGAGAGAGAGAGAGAGAGAGAGAGAGAGAGAGAGAGAGAGAGAGAGAGAGAGAAATAAGAGAAAAAAGAAAGAAAAAGTGACGCTCAGCTTGATGTGGGCGTTTGTCACCGTCACAAAGTAGCTGGGAACTGTGAAACGGCGGCTGCAGCAGTGAGAGGGCAGTGATTAGAGTGGGTCCACCCGGCACTGCACGAGCGGTTCGACAGTGACCGCCTCGCTCCGTTACTTTATGGGGTCATTAAGAACATGAAATACGATGGATGAAGGGGCGGAATGCGTGGCCTTCCGTCTCTGCTTTCCGACCATCAGGGTTCTCGCGGGTGCCATATTTCTTTTTGTCTCTTTTCGGAGGATGGTCTTCACCGCCCTTACCTATCACTCGCTGCTCGTGTAGGCAGGCTATTTATCCGTAATACTCCACGTTCTTAAACTCGTTCTCGTCCTCAGTCTTCATCCAACTTAATATATCAGGTCATTTTGTATCAGATTAAGTACGCTGATACACCTGAATCACTCTGATAGGCGAGACATAATGATGATGGTGGTGGTGGCGCCGCCGTTCATCCTGTGGAAGATAGAGTGATGCGCGGGGTGCTTCAAGGCAAGACTGTAGACCTGAGTCCGCCGCTGTTTGTACCCAAGCTGACGTAACAGTTACGATGGCCGACGGGATAACAGACACCGCAACAGCGCGAACCGAGACGTAATGGCGTAATGGCGTGTAATTCAGCGGCGAATTGACCGTAATTGGCCTATAAGTTAGCACAAACAAAGGTGGAAATCTAATTCCCAGTGGTATGGGGGGTTGAGTCCCGGCGAGGGAGGAGTACGGAAGAAACACGATGAGGATGATCCCAGGGGACACGAGGGGGATGTGAGCAGTGGATGTTGGTGATCAGGGAAAGTGTGAATGTGAAGACATACTGACGAGTTAGCATTAAAAACAGAATATATTTTTGCACATGTGTGAACACACACACACACACACACACACACCGACAGTGTAAAGAGAATGCGAAATCATTTTCGGGGCAATACTTGACTCAGTTCGACGAATGTACGACCCTTGAGCACGCCTTTATGACCCTTGAGCACGACGATGCGACCCATGAGCAAGAGGGTACGACGCTTGAGTGTATGACACTCAAAATGATAACATGACCTTACACTTGAGGATAAAGTCAAAGGCCAGGGTCGTACCAGCCACATATTCTAGGGTCATATTATTGTGCTCAAAGAGTCGTCCTGTTATGGTCAATGGGTCGTTCCGTCGTACCTGAAGGTCGTCTCGCTATGCTTAACATTTCAATGTACGACTATTCTCACGGTAATAACGTAAACATTAATTAAATGAGATCCTATTAGCATTTGTGACACTATCGTTCAAATATACCTTTCTAACTCAGGCCTATTGTGACAGCGGTATCCAGCAGTAGTATAACGAATAATACATTCCCTCTTCGTAGTGATAAGGGCACCCATTACGCACGTAATCAGGAAGTCATTTACAACGAAGTACCCCCATGCGAAACTGCAAAGCGAAATTCGCGCATAGCGAAGTCGGGGAGCCATAAATCATTTTCTTTTTTTCCATCGTTGCTTGCAATTTGTATCTAAATGATCATGAATTCTTGATATTAGTCTAATTACCATCTGGGCTAAAGCTGTCAGTGCTTTACTCATAATTCTTCCCCCTGAAGAGCGCTCACAAAAACAGCGTGTAGGGTCAGTGAAGAGAAAACGGGATTCTCACCTCAAATCAACTTTTCGGGAACTCTGTGTGTGTGTGTGTGTGTGTGTGTGTGTGTGTGTGTGTGTGTTTACACATGACCCAGTGTTCAAAACGGTACGATACTGGAGTATGAAGGTACCATACATGAGCACAATGGTACCGTACTTGAGCACGACGGTACGATCCTTGAATAACACGGTACGGCCCTTGGGTATAACCGGCTAAGCCTTTGACCTGACCCTCATCGGTTCGGCCAAAGGATATATATATATATGCTATGTGGTGATCAGAAAGTTGAGGTTCAACACAAGAATCGCCTAATTCTTATGGACTGAACCTGAAGTGAACGCAGAGAGATAGATATATAGAACATGATGGAGTTAATCATAGGAATATAGCAGCCAATATAGTGCATTTTCTCACGCAAAAGAGATGGTGAAAACCAGCAGAGAATCAGTTCTTAAGATTAAATGAAGAAATTCCCCTAGTGTTAACACAAGGATGCAGGAGAAGTTTTGTATAGGTTACAAGTTATTGCGTTTTGTAATGAAGATGTGTAATCATTACAGTCATACACTTGTAGGTAGTTGGCGTATAAGAAAAAATAATGACTGAGAAAGCACAACAGCATCCACGTCATATGGCCAAACACCGTAGCACAACCCGTGTCTACGAACATTGACGTCTCCTCTCGTCGCAACACCGTTTGATTACTAAAACCAGTTTGTGTAACCAAGCGTAACCCTGTCTGGGAGGAGGGGGGAGTCGACGAACCAGTACCACACACACACACACACACACACACACACACACACACACACACACACACACACACGAGAGAGATAGGGTCCTAAGAGTGCAAAACTCCCTCTTCGTACAATATGAATAAATAATTACAGATAGATAATTATTCACAAGATTTTCTGGCTCCTGTGGACGTGTGTGAGGTGGGGGTGGTGATGATGGTGGGTGGGGAGAGCAGGTGTTGGGGGAGTTAATCATCATTATGAGGTATTTGACGGAAGCAGACAAGAGAACGTCGCATCTACTGTGTTAATCAGATGTGAGTAGCAGTGTCTGTCTGTCCACAGCCAGAGGTGCTGCTGGGAGTTTGCGTACATGCAGGACCGACTGTGTGTGTCGTAACATCTCTATCACACAAGAGGACTTGGATCCGCCTCGTCCTCATGACACAGAGAACTTAGATTTACCTCTTTCTTATCACTAAGAAAACTTAGATTCGACTCCCAATTAACACATAGAAAACCTGCATTTGTTTTCTTTGTATCTTAATGTTGTAATGTGAAACTTGTAAACACACTCACGGTTTTGAAGGGGGGAGTGGTGGTGTGGGAGGGCATCAGGCAGGAGCCCTGGTCAAGAACAGCAGCAGTCGGTCGCGAAGCTAAACACTGGAAGGTCTGGTCCTTCATGAGAGGTTCCTTAACGATACTGGTGGCCAGCGTAATCATCGTTCGCGCTGCTGATAGAAATCGAGGCAAACCTGGAATGCCGAACGAGGTCATTTGAGAACCTTTTTTTTTCTATACATATCGTACCAAGAGAATTACCTTTGATTATCATTATCCCATTTGCCTTCCAAGAATTTCACCTTTTTTTTTTTAGGGGAGGAGGGAAGGAGGAGACCGTGTCATGTTCAGAGGTGATGGCACGTGTCTCTGTGTCCATCTTGAGGGGTCTGCCTCCAGAACCAAGATGGCAGGGAAGATCGTGTGTAAAGCACGACGTCCCTGAACCAACCCAGGCAACAGCAGACAACCGTTACTCAGGAAATGGTCATCCGTCAGGATAACGACTGTAACAACTTCTAGGCTCTTTAGTGTGTGTGTGTGTGAGTGTGTATGAGAAAGAGAAAGAGAGAGAGAGAGAGAGAGAGAGAGAGAGAGAGAGAGAGAGAGAGAGAGAGAGGGTGAATGATCCACCACCATGAGCCGTCCGTGGTACGCCCCATAAGCTGTCATTATTCGTCTGCGTCATAACCCTTTCCTCCATCAGTCTTCCTCCGTCTCAGTCTTTCCTCCCCCTCCTTCCGTCCCCCCTGCCACTACCTCATCTTCAGCACCCCGTCCGTCCGCCCGCCCGTCCGTCCGTCCGTCCGCCCGCTACAATCAGCTCAGTTTCGTCCATCCTAAACTTCAACGCGAAGGCAATTGCATGCAACTTGTGGCTTCCGGAGACGGTCGTTAAGAATTACGAATTGATGTCCCTTTTGATGCGTAACCAAATTATTGTTGTAGGAGAAAATATATGGCATCAGAACCTCCTCTTACGGCACCATGACCCTGCACAAGGCTATCATGATGGGATTAAAGGCGGACTCAAAGAGGTGGGGGATGGAAGATCTTTGGGTTGGATCCTCTTGTCATCATTGATGCTCTGGTCTCGCTCTCATCAACACAGATCATTGATGATGTATGAAACAATCAATTGTTTCCTGGGAATGAATAAAGGCAGACAGTGTGAATTGTGTGCATGGGTATATATGTATGTATCTGTGTGTGTATATATATGTGTACATTGAGATGTATAGGTATGTATATTTGCGTGTGTGGACGTGTATGTATATACATGTGTATGTAGGTGGGTTGGGCTATTCTATCGTCTGTTTCCTTGCGCTACCTCGCTAACGCGGGAGACAGCGACAAAGCAAAATAAAAAAAATAAATAAAAAATAAATATATATATATATATATATATATATATATATATATATATATATATATATATATATATATATATATATATATATATATATACCATCTTTCAAGACACCAGGTTAAAAGCACATCCTGTACGTTTAGTTGATGGGACACGCAGCGATACGAATCAATGATCAAAGTAGTACGTCAGTACAACAAGTGGAGACTCGTGTCCCACAAGGGCCCCAGTTTAGAACAACTAATTGATTTCAGTGGAAAATTGATTCTCCTCCTGTACCTCGTTCTTTTGGTTCTTATCTTATTCCTAAGCGGAAACAATTTGAAAAAGGATGTTCGCCTAGATGATACTGGGATTCGAAAGATGATTATAGATCATCTCTACTCCCTGCCCTTACCCCAACCCTGCTCCTCCTCCTCCTCCTCCTCCCTCTTTGTTCGTGATGGTGAGTTATCTTGGTATGTTTCAACTCCTTTCTGCCGTTCGTGAAGATAACACCATTGATGGATATTAAGATAATATTGATAACACCATCAAATGAAGGTTATTTGGATCACATCAGTGTTGATGGTGAAACTGGGACAACACCATTGATGAAAATATTTCTAATACTGTTGATAAAAGGCGACATTGGTCACAGCAGTGATAAAGACAAGATCAAAGATGACTAACACCATTGATGAAGATAAGATGTACATCACCATGAATATAAACCTTTCAGTCCTCCCCACGACATGAACGACTCTACCTTCGCTTTGATCATTATCAAACAATCGAGATCAGAACAACCCAAGATATCGTGGGTCATCACACCCTGACACCTTTTCACCTGAAGACTGATGAGTCTCCCGAAGTCCTACAAAATGATTTCATCTGCTCATTATAGACAAATTACTTGAGTTCATATTCACTCTCCTACAAGAAATTAAAGGAGTCATAACTAGATATGTTAGATATGCTCTAAACTTTAATAAGGCACAATATATATCTATACATTATATATATATATATATATATATATATATATATATATATATATATATATATATATATATATATATGCAAAACTTGTACGTTACGCCAGACAATTAAAGGTTATTCCCGGAATCATGCTATTGTAGTTCATTTCCTACTGTATATGTTCTGACTGGAAGAGAACAAAGAACATAAAGAGCAGACTTCTAAATATGTGTAAATTGCTTATGAAAAGGATAATGAGGTTATTTGTTAGAACTCGAACCTACACAGAAGGAAGGGGCTAAGTTTACCTGAAGAGAACATGACAGTTGAGCTTGGCTCTTGACTTCAACATAAGTTCAGCAAGATGTGACTGTTAACTTTCAACAGAAGATAACTGTTAAGTTAACCTTAACAGGAAATCGTCGAGAATGCTCTACTTTCAAAAGTTCACACGACCACTGAAATGTGTGGTACAGATCCATTATCTCTCCAAACGCTCATTCGCGTCAGACGTATCGAAACACTTTTAACACAAGACATAGCGAGTCACTACTCACTCATGTGAACAACACCGAACACTATGACGGTAAACCACATAACTCAAAATCGTTCTCCTTGCAAAAAGAAGCGGTAAGGTAAGTACTGTGAGCATCGTCCAGGAGCAGTAAGGTAAGTACTGTGAGCATCGTCCAGGAGCAGTAAGGTAAGTACTGTGAGCATCGTCCAGGAGCAGTAAGGTAAGTACTGTGAGCATCGTCCAGGAGCAGTAAGGTAAGTACTGTGAGCATCGTCCAGGAGCGGTAAGGTAAGTACTGTGAGCATCGTCCAGGAGCAGTAAGGTAAGTACTGTGAGCATCGTCCAAGAGCAGTATGGTAAGTAGTCCAAAAGAACTGTTGAGGTACACGAGCGAATCTAAGACCATCTTACAAAATATTCACTTACGAGGGAACAAACCTCCCCCTCCATCCGCCCCCCCCCCCCTTTCCTTCCATCCCTCTCCCTGCCTGTCTTTTTCCCTCGTTCCCTCTTCCTTTCTCCCTGTAGGAACAGCTCGAGCATGACCACAGCGCAGACGAGAGAGAGGAGGAAGAAAGATGCAGAAGAACCTTCCTTCCTCCCAAGCAAGATTTAGGATCCCCATAAAGCACTTGATGATAGAGGGGAACCTGGCTGTAATGCCCGGGAGGCTTGTATCATTATAAGGAAAATCACTGGTTGGTTCCGGGGGAGGAGGAGGACATCGTGTTCAGGGGTTGGTCTGGGGGACATCGTGTTCAGGGGTTGGTCTGGGGGACATCGTGTTCAGGGGTTGGTCTGGAGAACTTTGTGTTCAGGGGTTGGTCTGGGGAAGTTTGTGTTCAGGGGTTTGTCTGGGGAAGTTTGTGTTCACGGGTTAATCTGCGGAGACATTTGTCCAGAGTCTGGTGAAGGAGGAAGCCATCTTGACAAATTGTTCTAGAGGAAGACTTTGTTCAATAACTCGTTGTCTGTTCTGCCTTAACGAGGTTTTTCCTTTGCCCCTCCATGATCATCTCTTACATTCTCTTATTTCCTCTCACTATTCTTGTATCACCTCTTTCTTAGCCTTTCTCTAATCCTCTTCCTTTTCCTTCATCCTTCCGTTCATACTTATTCTCAAATATATCACGCTTTAATCACTCCTTCCTTTTTTATCTAATTCTTTCTTTCATCATTCTGATATTGTATCTGTCCTTCTTAGCACGATAAAATCCTTCTTGCCTCACTTTTTTCCCCCTCTTCCTCCTATTATCTCTCCTCCCCATCCCTGTCCTGCTGTTCTTGCTTCAATTTACATAATTTAATTTCAGAATGAACAAGACATCTCATTTGTAAAAGAAAAAGCTCGTGGAAAGGTCATTTTGGAATAACGTCTTTCACACGCTCGGAGTCGCTTTTTTTTTTTTTTTACGTTTTCAACAGTCAGTCCTGCGTTCGAGACGGTCATATTATCAGTCATACTTTCTCATCAGATAGTTTTAAGTTCGCAAGTGTCATGCACTAGTAACGCTTCGTCAGTCTGATACTCGTTTCTCTGCGACAATTACTCCTACGTCAATCTTCAGTTGGCGACAGTCGGTCTTAAGTTGGTGACAGTCATTCTTCATTTAGCGACAGTTAGACTTAATTTCGCGACGCTCAGTCTTATATTTGCGACGGTTGATTTCATGATTGTTGAACGGGACAGACTCGATTATGGCAGCCGTGTTCCTCTCATGGCCATACTTTCAATCTACTCTCATTCGCGCCGTTGCTATTCATATCCTCAAGTTTATCTTGTACGACAATACGTACGTGAGTAACACTCGCTGCAGCCCTCATATGATCACCATCTAGAACTTCAGCAAACTCAGAAATTGTTAATGGATGATCAAATCTTAATCTAAAGTACGAGGAAAGGCAAACTATTATCAGAAATATAAGTAAGACATAAAAAAGTGTACGTTAAGACCAAATAGAACGTTATATACAATAAAATGATCATGCTTTAGTTTAAGTATGATTTTGAGAACAATAAAATCATATAATAGAGGGTAAACGTGGTGATGATAATCCTAGCATAGATAAATGTCATATTCGCCCAAAATGGACCAGTAATGCTTTAAGAATGAACGAAGCCTAGCAGTTAAAGAACCTTTCTTAGCATTTAAGGAACCTTAATTAGCACATGAGGGACCTTCTGTAGCATATAAGGAGTCTTCCTTGTTACTTAAGAGACCCTGCTTTCCACTTAGGGGACCATCTTTAGCACACAGGACAATTACGTATTTCATGTCAAGGAACTTCAAGATGTTCATCATGTTCACACTGTTGTTGGATTAGTCTCACAGAAAGAGATGTAACAAGTTAGATCTTTTGTCAGGTGAATTACTGGAATTAATCATAAGAATAATTGTGGCTCATTTAAACAAGTAAATATCTTCCAGAAGGCTGGTAATAACAATTCTAATAAAGCAAGTGGACATATGATCATCTATCAAGCCTGTTATTTTCCACAACACACTGGCAGCTTTTGTTAATCCAACTATTGATATCTTAGAAGATAATCCACCAAAATTTTGTCAATAAATGAAAACGACCGAAGGATTAAGTTGCCATTTTGTCTGAGGTGAACGTCGCTGTTGAGGGATTTGATTCTTCAAGGAAGACCCCAAAGCCTATTGTTGCTGGTGATTTAAACCTGACGTGGAGCCAGTCAGACAGAAAACGGAAGATGTGGAGGCAAAGGGAAGGTCGTAATTTACCCGATCCTGCAGCTCAGACGACTGTTATCATCATCATCATCTTCATCGTCACCTCATCACCGTCCGTGTCATCGTAATCATCAGTGTTACCATCGTCTCCAAGACGTTCCCCTGCTCGTCATCCTCCACCTCCGACACGCTGGCGACCATCGCCTGTTAATTCAGCATGGCGTTTACCTGGGCATAACGACTGTGCTAATTACCTTGTCAGTCTCGCAGACGTCATGCAACGAGGGTTGTTACACAGCGAGAGACTCTGGGGGTCTCTCTCTCTCTCTCTCTCTCTCTCTCTCTCTCTCTCTCTCTCTCTCTCTCTCTCTCTCTCTCTCTCTCTCTCTCTAACCCCCCCTGTAACAAAGGGCTGCACATGGAAGTACATGGTAAAGACGAATGACAGATGGCCTGATGGTATGTGACGAGATTATCTGCTGGAAGTTACAGTACGTGGGATCGAGATGGATCAAAGGATAGCAAAGGATAGAACTTCTCCCCAGCCACCACTATAGATGGAGACAGGAGAGGAAAAGAGAAGGATCGTCCACACTCACCACTATAGAAGGAGACTGGACAATGCAGCCGAAGGATCGTTCCTTCCCACCACTCCCTTTGGCACATCAGCCAGCAGGAAGTTAACTAAAGAAGGAACATAATGTAGCAAAAAGGGAACCCACTGACCACTGCAGCAGGAGCACCAGAGGGCCGCCTGACCACTTCGCCACGATCACCATCCGTAGCGGCGCCGCCGCTTCTTGTTGGTGTTGTAAAAACAAGAATTTCATTCAGTAACCGCAAAACACAGCCAGTGAGCAAGGCGGGACCGCTCTCTCTCTCTCTCTCTCTCTCTCTCTCTCTCTCTCTCTCTCTCTCTCTCTCTCTCTCTGAAGTCACCAACCAACCGTCCCCTTCAGAAAGACATTCATGGGGGCTTTCTAGCCCCTCACAGAAGGGACGGCAGGATGAGGATAAGGCGAGGCAAAGGAAATCAAAAGAGGAAGTTGGTGAAGGATGTATAATGAAGGATGGTCAAGAGAAGTTGTGGCACTGATCAGGCAGAGTAGGAGGAGCAGGGGAGTGTGTGATGATGATGAGGAGGAGGATCGGGACGTGGCATCAGGAGGAATCAGGAGGGAAGAGAAGGAGGAGGAGGAGGAGGAAGAATACAAACAAGATGAGGAGAGAAGGGAAAGACAAGAGCTGGATTATGCGATGCGGTAAAAGAGTATAAGGAGGAAAAGTTGATGTGTAAGAAAACATAAATCTATGACAAAAATTAGATAGAAAGGTAAGGATGGAAGGAGGACGATGAGAAGAAGTAAAATAAGGAGAAAAAAGAATATCAGAATCGTAAGATACCAGGAACAGAGGAAAGAGGAAAGTGAACAATGGTTGAAGGAATGAGTGAGAGACGAGAAGGTGAGGGAGAGAAGAGGAGTGAGGAAGAAAGGAGGGAGTGAGGAAGAAAGGAAGGAATGAGGGAGAGAGGAGGAGTAAGGGAGAGATGAGGGAGTGGGTGAGGGAGACGGCTTCAGAACCCGTCGATCGTCAAGTTGGCTGCCGCGATGAATCACAATGCAGAGCGCGGTAATTGCACCCGCTGGCCGCAAGATGATGACAGAGTGGAAGCCAGAGTCACGGTCGGCTTCTGACGTGGAGGAGGTGGAGGAGGAGGAGGTGGAGGGAGGGCCGCACCACCCACCCATCCACCCACCCACCCACCAGAGAGACAGGTAGACAGACAGGCAGGGTGGGTAAGGGGGTCCTCCATTGACGGAGGTTTTCATATTCACAGCTCACCCGTCAACAAAGAAAGTTATGAG
Source organism: Panulirus ornatus (assembly GCF_036320965.1). Classification (NCBI taxonomy): domain Eukaryota; kingdom Metazoa; phylum Arthropoda; class Malacostraca; order Decapoda; family Palinuridae; genus Panulirus; species Panulirus ornatus. Next base: position 7,954,065 of record NC_092291.1, read on the forward strand.
GTCTTGTGACTAGATCTCCACCACCATACTTAGACAGACAGATGGACGGGTAGAAGGGCGGCTCTCAGATAGACAGACAGATGGACAGGTAGAAGGGCGGCTCTCTGATAGACAGACAGACAGGTGGGGTGATGGTGGGGTGGGTTGTCTTGTGTAGCCAGATGTGGTCTGTTCAAGATGTTTTTCAGTTGCCGGGAAGAAGATTGTGTTCCGTGGGGAGACTAGTGGGCTGACGCAAATGGGGAGCGAGAGGGAGACAGGTGGGCTGGGGAGCTAAGTGGGCGGGGTGGGTTAGGTGGGGCGGAAAGACAGGTGGGTGTCTCGGGAAGCTCACGAATCAGCCAGGCAGAAGAAGGAAGGAAAAAAAGATATCACTTTGATTTAGTTCCAACCCTCAAGTACATGTGAACTCTACAAGTACATGTGAACTCTACAAGTACATGTGAACTCTACAAGTACATGTGAACTCTACAAGTACATGTGAACTCTACAAGTACATGTGAACTCTACAAGTACATGTGAACTCTACTAGTACATGTGAACTCTACAAGTACATGTGAACTTTATAAGTGCATGTGAACTTTATAAGTGCATGTGAACAAGTGTATTTGAACTTCACAAGTATTAAAGTTTACAAGTGCATATGGCCTTTTTAAGTGCGTGTGAATAAGCGTATGTGAATAGCATAAGTGCATTCAAATTCTGCAAGTGCATGCGACCTATGCAAATGTAAGTGGCCTTTATAAGTGATGTATGTAAACCTCATTAATGTTTGTGAATAAGTGCACGTACACTTTACAAGAATATGTAGACTTTACAAGTACATGCTAACTTTGCAAGCGCTTGGGATACATGTAAGGGAGCTTACAAATGCACGTACGTGAACTGTATAAGTGCATGTGAAGAAGTATATGTGAACTTTGCAAGTGTATGGTGCAAGTGTATGTTAAATCAGTAAGAGAATGTGAACTTTACAAATGTACAAATGTATACCTGTAAGTGCATATTAACTATATAACAATTATATTTGAAGTTTTCAAGTGTGCAAGACCTTTATAAATCAATCTGGTCATTAAGATCCTTTGCAGAATATATTGAAGCAGTTGGAACGCGAGGTAGTCCCAAGCTTTGTCTGAAGCGATGTAACAGTGAGAGAATGTGTGAAGCACATTTGAAGTCGAGATGTATGTATTAGATAAAGAAATTAATCGCAGCAGTTCACCAGATAGAACCTTGTCATAAAGATTCAATCTATTTCTTAAAGTCATCCAAATAAAAAGTAGAAAAAAAGAAAATAGAACATATCAGAGATATATTCAAAATCAATATTCGTAAAGAAACGAAAAAAAGGTTCATACTTATGTTTCTTTGAATTATGTACAGCCATCAAAAAAATAACTACACACTTGCTGCCGTCTCCACCTCAGCACGTACAAAATATACCCAAAAATGTACCTAACAACACATATCAATTCATCCAGACACAAAGACAAAAAGAACTCAAATTCACACACTTATTCTTAACACTCACAACAACATGGTTGAAAATCCCATGTCATCCCCTATCATCTCCCACCCTTATCACAGCGAACATGACAGATCTATTAAAAAGATAATTCCCACAGCTTCATTTCCCTTCGTTGGCTTCCACTATTATCATGAATTATCATAGCGACTACTTTTTCATCTACTCCTTCCCAGTATTGGAACTTCCCCTCATCAAAAACTTTAATTTACCGGAACCTCTTACTGTGGGAGACGGATAAGCATTGTGCCCATTAACATATTGCGAAATTCATTTGGCGTGAAAGATGGATTGGGAGAGAGAGAGAGAGAGAGAGAGAGAGAGAGAGAGAGAGAGAGAGAGAGAGAGAGAGAGAGAGAGAGAGAGGTTTCCTCTGATACCGCTTCAAGTCAAATTTGGACATAATTGTCTGAACTATTCGGGGTATCCTATATTATTCAGCTCATAATGAAATAATTTCTAATCATATTACCTCTATCAGAATGGGTTCTGAATACTGAAGAATGAAGAATCTTCTAAACCTTAATGTTACATATTCTTGACATAGCTCAATACATACTTGCAATAACTTCTTAATATATGTCATTATTAAGTTCCTTTAATAAACACGCTACGATTATCACAGCCTTCTTCACCAAACTTGATCGGATCGCAGGTAACTGCGTCTCTCTCTCTCTCTCTCTCTCTCTCTCTCTCTCTCTCTCTCTCTCTCTCTCTCTCTCTCTTTCTCTCCATATATGGTACTGAGACACGGTCGTGGAGCATCCCAGTAACATGAACATAAGGATGATGGGCGAGGTAGAAGGCTCCAGCAGAGTCACTTCATTGCATTTCCGGTGGGGAAAAAAAAGAAGGAAGACAAACAGATGTTTTCCGAGAGATGAAGCGGGGGGGAGGGGGGGTGAGGGAGGGGGATGAGGATGTTTCGTTCATGGGTAAAAGGGGGGAAGAGGGGGAGGGGGAGTATAACGTTTGGGGAGGGGAGGGCATGGGGAGGAGAGGGCGTGGGGAGGGGAGGAGGTTATAACTCATTTTTCTCAGGGGTGGAAAGGAGGTACTTTATAGTAATTACGAGTCATAAATTGAAGATAAACTATGTGGGTTGACTACTGGAGATCATGCGGGTGCAGGGAGGCGTGATGAACCTTTATCCTGCAAACTCTCCGTTGACAGAGCCAGGTGTGTGCGTGTGTGTGTGTGTGTGTGTGTGTGTGTGTGTGTGTATACGTGGAGTGTTGTGTGTATATATGCGTGCAAACAACATCTGGTCTATATGTGGAAGAAAGAATAATATGACGTTCACTTCCTGAAGTCTTACTAACCACATAGATGGACTCCTCCTCACCTGAAATCTAGGATCCGTAGCCAAAAGTTACCACATGCCAGACTGTATGACCATAACCCGACATCCTCTTCGTAAATGATCGCAGATGTGGACATTTCTCTCTTAGAAAACAGGTTGTCAATTTTTTTTCAGAAAGATTATATCCCATTTAGACTTCTCATTGCCATGGTTTAATTGCCATAGCTAGTCTAACGCACACTGGAAAAAAAAACTAACCGTACGAATTGTTGTTTTACATCTTTGTGAAAAGTTTTCTCAGATTAGAAAGCAGTATAGGTCAGGTCTGAGCGATGGTGGTACCATGTCTCCACATTAAGCCATCATCAGCTTTTCATCTCACAAACTCAGAAATGATTCTTGGCCAAGTTCTACAAGCTATGTGATCGTGGGTCTTGTAACCCCAGATACAGAAAGATGAGTTTTCTGAGAGACTTTCGATGCCTCTTTGGCGTTTTCATCACACTGCTTCAGTATGTCTATGGACTTTATCGGTTCACTAATTTCGGTAGAATTCTAGGGTTTCAGGTTTGTTGCCCCGCTTGCTCCATGCCAGCCGGCAGGGCTAGGGGACTGGGGAACCAGATCTGAATTAGTCATTGATAAAGATGCAGGTCTGAGATGCTGGGGAGACGAGCGTGTGTGTGTCCAGTACGCAGGCGGGAGAGGGAACTCATACAACACCTCACGAGTGTAGTAATTTCAGGGTTGTATGCGGGTGAACTCTGGGCGTAGGGTTCGAACCCGGACAGTTACGCCACAGAGGCGCAGTCATCCCCTCCGCCCTTTAACTGAAGATTGATCTCGTTATCCAGTAAACTGCATTATCAACTTTCACACAATTCTCATCTTAAATTATATGTCATCTCTCCAAAATTGGAACTAATCATTTCCATTCCTAGTGAGGGGTGAAAATCCAGAATCATTGTACTTTATGATAAAAGAAAAATCAACTCAACGAAAAAGAACAGATGCAGTTATGTATCACTCCTAATTCTGATAATCCATCTATTTGGCGATAACCTGCGGACAATATTGTTCAGGAAATAAGCCATATTTACTGATCTTCAGCATGATACATAATTTCACTGTGGGATTTTATGATTATTTTATATCGACGTAATGGAGAGCTGTTGACATGTGTATTGTAATTTGGGGTAAAGAAAGAGGACCGTGAATTATATATAATGACCCTGGAGATAATCTTGAATATTCGTATAAGTATCTAAGCCATGACAGAAATCTTATGCAGAAGTTGAAGGTCTTAATTTCGAGTCGTGAGAGGCAAGCCAGCATTACATGGTCTAGAAAAAATAGATTTTTAAGACAGTCATAATTTTCTGTACTCACTAATATCGAAATAGATTTATTTTCTTTCCCTTGGATGAAGTGTTCATAGTGAGAAATATTGTAAAAGATACATATCTGCGAAAAAAAAGATAAAAGTCATATATGAAACAGATTCCGCTGTCTGGTAATGCTGGCTCAAAATCTATTACTTTGTATACCGGATATACGGATGATCCTGGTTATTTTCAGGAGAAGGAGCCGTTCGATGAAATATATATCCGGTGAAATGACTATAGTTAACAAGGAAATAGATTGTCGGGGGTGAAATATATTCTTTTTACGGATGATCTTGTCACGAAAGACATTGGATTGTTGTGGCGTGATTTACTATATCCCCAAAAAAACAACAGAAACAGCAGAATTATCCATTTGAAACAGCAGCAGACAACAGAGCACAGCAGCAGCGGTACTTGTGAGAGCAGCAGCAGCACCAGCAACAGATGGTAGGCAGACACGTGCACAAACATACAGACAAACAACCATTTTCCACACTACAGCCTCCCTCGCTCCTTCAGGGAGACTTCAACGCTGCCGAAGTAATTATCTTGATAGGTTATGATACAGGTTCCTCCTGGTGGTGGTGGAGTGGCCGCTGCTGAGACGGTGATGAATGATGTGATTATCACAAGATTTTACCACACACACACACACACACACACACACACACACACACACACACACACATACACACACAAACACACGCACACACACAGCCAAAACAAAAGGTAGAAAAAATGGTTTAGAGAACTATTCTAAAATGTTTTGGCGAAGAGAGAAACATTTTGTGTTGTGGAATCGTATAAGTTTATATATATATATATATATATATATATATATATATATATATATATATATATATATATATATATATATATATATATATATTATATATATATATGTATATATATATATATATATATATATATATATATATATATATATATACATATATGTGTGTGTGTGTGTGTGTGTGTGTGTGTGTGTGTGTGCGTGTGTATACAGACACACACACACCATTCTATGGTCACGTTTTGCATCACTAAAACTCCTTTTGACCCACGACATTAGTCTGGGTCCCTCTGTCCGTCCTCTCCCTACCTGGTCTGGGAGACCCAGAAGGTTTGGTCTTCCTTACAGCAAACAGTTTATGCCTCCAGGACTCGTCCTCCCCCTCGCGCTTTTCCTTCTTTGTCCATTACGTCACTTAATTACTGTCATTTCCCAGGGTTATTGAGGGATCACGCATGCTTCCTACCGAATTTACGACAACTGCTAATTACATACAAGCAAGACCTCCCTCTAATGGTCTGGGAATCTCTAAGTGAAGCGACTGGAATAAACCATCTAAGTCATGCCATAAGTCGTGATTTTATGCTATAAACTGTACTTGATCATTAATCTCAAGCACAACGGGCAGTTTATATCCAGTTTGCGGACCATTTTTTTGAGAGGAAGGCACAATTATTTCAGTGATCTCAATCATTTTATGATTTCAGGGACAATTAAGAATTGTAATTGGCCTTCATCCACTGTTGGCATAATTAAGGAAGCCTGGACGTGACTTGTCGGTAAATACGCACAAATTTCGACGCTAAAGATTTAAATCCAAGTGACATGACAATTTTAAGCAAACTGCTTGGTGCGACGGTAGGAGGAAAAATTGCGTACATGATTCCCAAGCGATGCGTAGCTACTGTGAGGAAAAAAAAATGTAACAAGGGACAAAAAATGTCTTACTTTACTGATAGCTACGAAATATCAAGGATGAAGATAAAATGATAAGAAATAGGGATATTCAAGGAAGAGAAAGAAGGAAAGAGATACAGTAGTGAGTGGAAGTGGATTTCTATTTTCATTCCTAGCCTTTGTTTAGCAGACTTTTTCATTATCCTTTTCTTCTGTTTTGTTTTCATATCCTTTTTTTCTTTCATTCTCCACAGGAAAGTTTAGGATCTCAGACTCACATGGAAGCGTAAAACGTTCTTTGATCATCTCTTTAGTTCCTTTCGGATCTCCTCTTCCGACAATGTTTGACCAAACATCAATATCCAGAGTGTTCTTAGCGTTTCCATCGGGGAGTTATTCTGGAAAGATATACTTTTATACAATATTATCTAAGTGATGTTTTCTAAACTTTCCATTGCTTTATCTCAGACAAGAGTGTGAGTTCCAAAACGCTTTATTTGTTTCTGGCGACTACGTCTATTCCCAAACGTTTCAGTGCTCCCAGAGATTGCGTGAATTCATAAACGTTTCGTTGCTCCTCGGGATTATGGGAAATCCAAACATTCAGTGTTCCCAGGTTAAGTTTATAAACGTTTCATCGCTCCTTGGAACAACTTGAGTTTCCAAACGTTTCAACGCTCAGAGAAGCAAAATGTGAGTGCAGAAACGTTTCATTTTTCTTAGGAACTATGTGAGTTACCAAACGTTCCATTAGAATTATGCGAGTTTCTTTGCTTATAGGAAAAACGCTTCTTTGCCCTTGGAGAGTACACGTGTGTTCTCCAATGTTTCATTCTCTTTTGGAGCTACATGTTTTCAAGTTTCACTCCTCTTAGGAAGTGCATGAGTTTCCGAAGGTTTCTGTGCTTCTGGGAACTGCATGAGTTCCGAATATAGGCAGACTTGTCATCTGTCACAATTTCCCCAACTAGTCTGGTCGCTTTCGACTTTCTCCACACAGACAGAGACACAGACAGACAGACAGGCACAAAGACTGACAGACAGCTAAACTTTCTCCTCTGAATCTCTTACACAAACTCTTCCAGTCTCTCCACATCTAAATCAAAAGCTTCATCTGGACTAACGTATCAGCTAAATCAAATCTTAGGCTAAGAAATGATCCTCTCAATCAATGTACAGGGCTACATCAAGACTTCGAGTGAACGAAGCTCAGTTAGATCGAGACTTCAACTCGAACTTCAGTAGAAGTAAGAATATATATACATTTGTCTCATGAATTGTTACTCTTACTCTTCATTATTTTCATTCTGTTTCACCTTTAGGTGATGGATGCAATCTTCCTTCCATGTGAATCACTGCAATGTTGTACGCTGAAGACATGGCCAGGCATCTTGACTGCACTGCATCGTATCCTGGTATCTGTACTGAAAGTGAACTACAGTAAACCCACAAGCTGTACGAAGTTCAACACCAAGATGCCTTCGAGGAGAAATCATATATTGAGTCCTCTGACCTCGTTGCATATCGAATTAGACACAACGGAAAACTCAAGATAAATATCACATTTCATCATATTACAACCGTTTGGCGTACCATCTTTTTCTTTTACACTGGTGTGTCTGAAGTTCATAATATATGTTGGAGGAGAACCACAGAGAGAGTGTACCTGCTTGAGAACAGGTACGTTGAACTGTAATCTGTGTATATACGATATGGTGACGAGGTTAGTGTATACATAGCTTTGTACGAAGACCACTGTATCCAAGACGTTATGGTAAAGAACTTATCCCCCGCTTTTTAAACGATCTACCATCTTTTTTTCGGTTTTTTGTCTGTATCTGTAGCACTTGGTGAATAAACACAATCGAAGTTAAATCACACATAAGCACACACAGACACACACACACACACACACACACACACACACACACACACACAGAGGCGGCTGATCGCGTCACAAGTAACAGTCCCTCACCACACACACACACACACACACAGGAAGAAAAGGTTTTTAGCCCTTGGGTAATTACCGCTTCTACGAAATGACGAAAGAGGTTGGCGCACCGTCTTCAGGTTGTTGGTGGGCGCCATCTGCCGAAGGAGGTCCCCCTAACTCACCTGGTAATGACAATTCCATCGGCAATTTACGATCGAGGTCACCTGAGATATCTCCTCTTCCGCGTAACAGTTCTGAATCGATTCATATACCGAGCACGCTCACACACACACACACACACACACACACACACACACACACACACACACACACACATACATTTTTTTAAGGGGGGAAGGGGAGAGAGAGAGAGAGAGAGAGAGAGAGAGAGAGAGAGAGAGAGAGAGAGAGAGAGAGAGAGAGAGAGACTTGGTCGCCTAAATTGTTTTCCGGGTCTGTGTTGACCACACATGAGGACGTCTCTCCTGGTGAGGGTGTGCACGAGAGCCCCATGGAAGTGTTCTAAGGTACATGAGGATCAAGATGTTCCCGTTCTTCCACTTCACATCTCACTTCTCTTGTTATTCTGAACAACCAAGTATGTCTCATCCCTTCAAAGGAGCTTGCGAACAAAATTCGCCTCAAAATATCACTGCAACTCTATTCATGTACTAAACATAAACTGAACATATGCAGTCACTTATATGCTTGGAGAACAAGTTCTCTTCTTCTGTTCAGTTCAAGTTGATATTATGAACACCCAAGACTCCATGTACCCTCAAAGGTTTTTGCTAACGCGCACTGCAGAAAAACATTGTGTTATGAAGAACAGGCTGTTTGATTGATGTGTTGTCAAGTGTGTTATGTGTGAGATAGAGAGATCGTATGTTTTTGAACTGAACGCCAGTAGCCCACGTGTGGGTGAGGCAGACAAAAGACAGTAACCTGGGGCAAAGGAGTGAAAATCTAAAGCCACCGAAGAGCAAGATCTAGGTATAAATAAGGTATGGCGCCTTAGAGGTGAGGTAAAATGTCTGTGTATTCTATATTAGATAAGATCTGCTTGTATTTCCAGATTCCCCATGTCAAAAGGACCTTAATCCACTTTACCAAAACTGGAAAGAAGTCCAATCCTACAAACACGCTCGAACTTAACTGGTAAAGGCATTCAAACACATTCTTTCTCACTCCTTTAAGTTATTCTGTGATACCTCTCGTATGTCATCCTCTCCTGAGTATACTAAACGAATGATAAGTATGATGTGTTCTAATCCAATAAACAAGAATTAAACACTAAGATAAACGATCCACATTATGTTTATATACGTCAAGTGAGATTCAAACCCACGTGAGCAGGAGAAACACAGTCATTTTATCTTTCATTGTTATTCCGGGCTGATTCCCTCGGTACAGCTGGCCGCAGAGATGTATTATGCAGTAGGCTATGTTCCGTTCCTCTCACCACAAGCGAGATAACAAAGCCATCTGGATGCGGGAACACGAACCACACATAAGATTTCCAAAGTTCAGTGATAACTCACAACTGTGCATAACTTCCTCAGCACAGTAATACTTCTATCTGGTACGACAGTTGTTCCCTGGAGTGTGATAGGAGCTTCCTCAGTACGATAATCAATCTCTATCTACGATAGTTATTTCTTTAAATAAGAAGCCAACTTCTCGAGTAAAATGATTACTCTTTACGTGTGAAAGCAACTCACATAACATGATATCCTATTCCCTGAACGCGTTATCTTAGACCTTACAATGTATACTACTCGATATCAGCTTTCGTTAGAAAATTGTTTCCATTGGATTTGATATCTTGATCCTTTGAGCAAGATACCAATACACTTTAAAGAAGATAGCACAAAGCCTTGTGTACAATTGGTCTTGCAACTGATCAAAATAGATTTATCAAATGAGACCCTTTGGCGTAACAGATCTACCGAATGAAACCCTTAATTGCGATAGAGACATCGAATGAGGTCGCATCAGTGAGATTGATCTAACGCATGAGGCCCTCAAGTACGATAGAGCCATCGTTACAGACGTAAGCACTGGACTCCTTCAGGGCCAGTAAATGGGGCCCTTAAAGATATCAACTTCAGGTCCTCAGCAAGAAAGCTTTGCCCCTGAAGCTCGGTATCTTTAGCTCAAGAATGTTATCATAAACCCTTTATAACTATGCTATCTTTGGGGTTTTAGGAATATATCTGAAGCCCTTTAGAAGGAACAGTATCTTATGGCCTTGATAGCGAGACCGAAAGGATTTTATAAGTATCACATCCCCTCTATGATTACGTGAAAACCTTCTAAGTACATTATTTTCTTACTTTATGATTGCGACAAGTTTGGTTCTTTGTGGTCACTACTTATACCTTTGGGATGAGAATGTCTTTGGGTGCAAATACTCGAGTGCTTTGTCATGTTTAGTCCATTTACTGTACTTGGAAGCTCCGTAAGAAGCAATATTACAGTCTCGCCTGAAAGAAATTTAAGGATACTCCCAAACTCTAAGGGGATGGTACGGTACCATGAAATGACAGACGCGGGACGAGTAAAAACAGAGCAAAATTGCACCGCTGGGGACAGGTTAACAAACCATTTACTGGGGTTTTGTCTCTTATGGTTTATGTTGTCTGTCGGGGAGAGTGTTTTAAGGTAATGTCTCCTAAACCACTTGGCGAGGAGCTGTGGCGATGATGGTCGCGCCATGATACGTTCTTGCTATATTTTACGGGAAATTGTTGACGAGAAGTCGTTTCTCTCTTCTTGCACCGGCTGTCGTCTGGTGAGCGATCGTCGGGCTGTGTCTAGGATACGGAATGGATCCCACAGGACGACCCCCTCAGAGTCCATCACAGAAAGACGACTAACCATCACAGAACGACACCAACAGGAGCTCTATCACACAGCGACGACTGGCCATCACAGAAGACCTTTTACAGGCTAGCACAGACCGACAAGCCATCACAAAATGACCCATGACTATTGCCATATATCGATCTCCAAGTAGCTCCCATGGAAACGCCTCTCCAAATACTATACTCTGAACACTAAGAACAGCGTATCATTACAGTCTAACTACCTGTCCTTACAAATTGCCTCCATTCTCCCCATACTTAACAAACGAGTCATCTCAAAGGGCTCTTCGAATGGTGTGCTTTCATTATAATTCCTACTTCAGTTCATGATATTCGAATCCACCTCACTGCAACACGACACATCAAATATTTATCCATAATTGAGAGAATGATAATCGCCCAAGAATATTCGAGACAACATATTCGTCTAGATGGTGAGGAATGTTCACAATGAGCTTATCTATCACAAGAACAGACAGAACCTGCACAGAGGAATCCAGACAACGACATGTGTTGCCTGGAAAGAGCTGCTTTACAGGCGTGTACAACACACACAAAAAATAGCAGAACGCAACCGGATTTGAACGCTACGGAACTAATGAAATTCCAACATCGCGGGCCAGAAAAAGTTTACGATCAAGGCATCCGGGGTTCAGGCGTATTACCTCGACGTTTATTGAATGGCTGGGGATGTCTTGACATCCGGTGGTGGTGGTGGTGGGGGAGAGAGAGAGGGCATCTCCGTATCCGGCCGGCAAGCGTACCTTAAGATCCGGTTAGCACCAACCCCACCCCCGCCCACAACTGCCACCCGCCTCCGCCCATAACTACCGCCCACCTCCACCCACCTCATCAAGAATATGACGCTGGTATAAGGAAGAAAGTCAATGCGATGGTAAGCGACCAGAGTGACCTCCATGTTTTCGACATATGAGCAGGAGACGTTCTTCTCATTTTCCTTCATTATGTCCCCTTTTTTCCCCCTCCTAGTTGCGTCCTGCAACATTTTGCGTACGTGTCCTTTGGTGACTTTCTACGTCCCGTGCCTCGTGTCCGTGACCATGATCATCTGGTCTGATGTACAGACGCCTTCCTTTGTTATCTTATTCTGATTACCTGTGCATGAATATGTGCACTGCATGCTATCTAAAGCCATTTATAACATTTCATATATATATATATATATATATATATATATATATATATATATATATATATATATATATATATATATGTGTGTGTGTGTGTGTGTGTGTGTGTGTGTGTGTGCTGTAGAGTTTTTATCTTACATTATCTATGATCAAGAAGTCTCCTGGGCTTCTACACTTCAACTAATCTCAAGAAAGAAACCCAAGAATCTATCTTGAAGAAATTCCCCAAATTCCACCTTTTTTCCTCCCTCCTTCTGACCTTCGTAATCCATTAATGCCATCTTCTTATCCTTCTCTGTACCACTCCTTCTTCGACGTTATCGCTCCATCTCGCCCTACCCCTCCTTCTGAGGCAGCTAATGAGAATAACAATAAGCGTGTTAACCTCGAGAGAGAGAGAGAGAGAGAGAGAGAGAGAGAGAGAGAGAGAGAGAGAGAGAGAGAGAGAGAGAGAGGCAGTCAGTAGGGGGGGAGGGGATGTCCTCGGCGCAAAAGCTTCTAATGTTCTTAATGTTGGAGATTGTATCGTGTGAGGCGGTGTGCCGTGGGTATGGGGGTTAATGGGGGAGGGTAATGGGAGGGGATAGCTGGTGAAGGGGAAGTTCAGTAGGAGACGTTAGGTAGGGGGTATATCTGAGTATATACATGTATGTATATCACAGAAGTTCGGCATTCCAGTTTCTTCAACATATCCTAAAACGACATATTCTGAAAAGCCCTCCAGGTAATGTCCTGACGAGGGTCACAATTTTGCTGTGGGGACAGAGAGCGTCCCACCCTGGCAGAGGCCGACAGGAAGTGAACAGGACACGAGAGGAATACCAAATGAGGACCTCCCCACCTACAGACTCCTTCAGGAAAGTTTCCTGGTTCTCAGAGCACTCCAAGTGACCCTGACAGATTTACTAGGCATTACATCCACTCATGAACGTCCCCTGAAAGGTTTCCAATTATTTCAACCTTCGTGAGAGGTTTCCAAATCTATCAAATACACTTCAACCTCCCCTGAGAGGTTTCCAAGTCCTTTAAATACCCTTTAACCCCTCCTAAAGCAATACAAAATGGGGAAACCATCTTTCCCATATCAGCTTAAGTTTCAGAAATTCCTAAATTGTGGGTTTTTCAGAAACTTTCAAAACAAATGTTTCTCTAGATATCGCATGGGATCAGTGATAACATAACTCACAGATAGAAGTGTTTTGTCTCATTCTAAATATCATTTTCAAGAAGTTGATATCTTTTCATTGCTTTTCATTACACAGATTATTTTCCTTTCAAGATATTGGTATCTTTTTATCGTTTTTGTTAGATTTAGATGACTTCCTCTTCTTGAATATCAATATCTTCTTATCCCTTTCCAATAGATTTAGATCATATCCCTTTTCTAAGATATTAGTATCTATCTCTCCCTTTTCATTAACTTTAGATGGTTTTCTTAGTAGCAGGAAAATCCAGAGACTTAGATTACCTATCGAGCCATTCATTGTCTTCACTTGTCTTCTCTTCTGTCTTGACAGAACTGTTGGAGACAGTGGCTCTGTCTGCCCTCCCCCTCGGGGTCTTGGGTAAGGTTGTTGGAGAGAGACTGGATGACTGCTGACGTGTAGGGGAGGCTCGTAGTGATGGGCAGGTAGGTAGGCAGGTAGGTAAGTAGGTAAGGGGTGGGGAGGGGAGGATAAAGATGAGTGGGCGGGGCAGGGTTTGAGGGTGGAGAGGGCCATTGAAGGGTGAGTGTTCTGGACGGCTTCACAGTTGACAGTGGGCGTGGACCCAGGGTTCGAATCCTGGGGCTTTCTCACGGCTCCCGGAGGGGTGTGGGAGTGTGGGTGTCCCGTGGTCGGAAGGAGGAGGAGGAAAGGGGGAGGAGGAGGGGAGGAGGGGGGAAGGAGGAAAAGGGGGGAGGGG
>NC_092291.1:7970326-7972826 GCF_036320965.1 Panulirus ornatus
CACACACGAGAATAAATTTTGAAAGAGGAATTTGAAGGATACTATCAATTATCTACAATGATATCAGATAACATTTCCATCAGGCAAATCCGTCCCAGTAAAGGTTCTTTGTACATTTACCTTAGCTTGATAATGAACCTTAATGCAGCATCTTTAGCTTTAGGTTGTGTTTTAGCTAAGCGTTTTTAACTCCAGGTTGTAAATACTTCTATTTTGATACCGTGTCTTGGTTCAACATCTTCATTATCACACTGAACTTTAAATCAGCAGCTTTGGCTTCATATTGCATCTTAGCTTAGCAATATTAGCCTCATATTGCTTTTAAACTAAGGATCTTTAGGTGTATGTTGCATAGTAACTTAGCAACTTTAGCTTCATATTGCAAATCGACTTAGCAACTTCAGCTTCACATTGGCTATGCACTTAGCATCTTTTATTTTCATATTGCAACTTGGCTTAGCAACTCATACGACATTTTCTTTTAATATCACAAAATAAAGGCAATATGGGTCAAGAACACGAATAGATGCATAGATACTGGGGCAATAAAGAAGAGAAGAAGGTTGAAATGAAGATGTAGAAGGCAAAAAAAAAAAAAACAACAGACGTGTGAAATAACTTTTCAAAAAGACATTGATGTTTCAGAATGTACTGAGCGAATAGGTGCAAGTTACAAGGAACAGTATGTGGGCAGTGGGGAGGCACACGACCATCTGCTGTAAATGATTACTGTTACTACTGTTCCTGTTACTCCTGTTACTAATGTTACTCCTGTTGGGTCAGCTAATGATAAGGTGTTTATCAACACTAACTGTGAGTGATTAACTATGATAATCTCAGGTATAAGTATATATATATATATATATATATATATATATATATATATATATATATATATATACACACGACCAAATGATATTTTACAATCTCTTCCTTATTTGCGCGTATCCATCAGTCTCCAATGCCCTCTACCCCCCCTATCCTCTGGGGGCCCCAGGTTGAGGGCAGAACACAAGAGGACCACGTCAGTCGTGTGTGTGTGTGTGTGTAGCACACATCTTCCTCAACCATATCTTATGATGACCCAAACTGCTCGTTTATGATAATCACAAATTACCTAGAAGATGAATGCAATTACCCTTCGCCTGAGTGGCGCTTTCCTTACCGCTGTGCGGAATCCGTTATTAAATCTACCTCAGACAGAGAACATTATGACAAGTGATATGAAAAAAAAGATGAAGGGACATACTTATTTTTTCTACCATGAAACATCTGGGGAGCGACAAGTCATATGTAACCTTTTCACCCAGTAAGAAAAAAAAACATATATATTTATATTGTCACCTGTAATTCAAAACAAAAATTTATTTTCGTATTTATGTTGCGTAATGAAAGGCGAAGCAGATGTCATAATTTCGTGATGTTGTCCAAAACAAGCAGATATATTTTTCGCCAATATCACAGAGGAAGTGAACCAATAAAATAGATTACGACAAGTCACCAAGGAAATGATGAATCAATTCTTCTAGTTAACGAGCCCAACGAGCTACTTTCCTCGTTGCAGCCACATCTAATCACCAGTTACACTTACCACCCTAGTATTACCCATCCCGAGGTCCCCAGGTAAAAAAAAAAAAAAAGAGAAGACCAAAAATATGATGAACCAGGACGGTAATAACCAGATGACATTATCCCGTTTCGATTTCTTTGTTCCGAGGCTTTCCAGATGTCCCACTGAAGCGCTTCGACCCTACGACCGAAACATCGAGAGACTCTTTTCCCATGATTCGAATAGAGTCCCCTCTCTCTCTCTCTCTCTCTCTCTCTCTCTCTCTCTCTCTCTCTCTCTCT
Organism: Panulirus ornatus; assembly: GCF_036320965.1. Lineage (NCBI taxonomy): Eukaryota > Metazoa > Arthropoda > Malacostraca > Decapoda > Palinuridae > Panulirus > Panulirus ornatus. The sequence continues at coordinate 7,972,178 of NC_092291.1, forward strand.
CTCTCTCTCTGGTGTCCCGAAGCTCCACAGATGTCCCACTGAAGCGCTTCGACGCTGGAAACGAGATACACACACACAATTATCCAATGATTCGAACTAGGCTTCGCGCTCGTTCGCCTATTAGTATCAGAACATCTCAACATCTCGCGTGGACGTACAGTATTGATGGCTACAGTCATTGAAAAGACTATGAATGGCAGTGGTCGTCTCGCAGCTGGTAATGGGCAGGTGGTGGAGTCATAAACCATTGAGGTACCACATTACGGGTCTTGGCACCCGCACCTGACTGGCTTCCCTGAGTGGTGACGATCAGAGAAGCTTATTTACCTCTATATACGTGTGTGTGTGTGTCTGATGGTTACCCTCTCCGAGTCCCCTTCGGTGTTTGTGTGTGTGTGTGTGTGTGTGTGTTTATATATATGGATGTCTCTCTACCGCGTTCTCGACTGGCAGTCAATACGAATATTGTATTCAGGACGGATTGGTGGCGTGTATAAAGTTCATTTATCCCTGTTTAAAAAAAGAAAAAAAGTAGCGTATGAGAACGTCTTCTATCGACGGGTGGGAACATGCAGGAGCTACCTTCAGGAGGGTCGCGTCTCCCGCGCCATAACACAGGCGGTGTGGGAGGCTGTCCGTCCCCAGGTCT
>NC_092291.1:7975326-7982826 GCF_036320965.1 Panulirus ornatus
GTGTCGTACTGATCTGCTCTGGCTAACTGATCGACTGAGTAATTATTCAAACTTTGAAATGATCATATATGAAGTTATTTGATTCAAAAGCAATGAATAAACAAATTATATATATATATATATATATATATATATATATATATATATATATATATATATATATTCCTTCCTTCAAAATTGGTGGAGAGAGAGAGAGAGAGAGAGAGAGAGAGCCTGAACACCCATCCCTTACATATGATGAGAAAGGATAACCCTTTCATGACCCCGAGCAAACCATTGTAATTTCTTGTTTGGTTGCCAGGTTCCTGATTTGGCTCCAATGTCGCGTTCGCATGACGGTTCCCGCCATTTGCTCTCGCGTATCTCTTCGTTCGCTGATGGAATAAATCCGCTTCGACTTCTGTTTCTTTTTAGGTTTATTCTGGCCAGTATACCGTCAGCTGTATGCATTCACATTCATCACTAAGACATGTACATGTACATATATGTACACAGTACGTGATATAGGAGGTTGTGAGTGAGTTTTGTCACACTTTGTGATAGAAAACTTAAAAGAAATCTATGAATCTGAGCTAATGCTAAAGGAACGCTTTCCTCGCTTTGTCTAATAACATTAACATGCAATCCCACCCTACGTCAGCGATGTTTATGAGAACGACCATTATCATTGTTAGTTCTCCATGTGGGGGCTACCAGTATCATTATAAGATTTTCTTCCCTTTTTATTATATATTTATGGGACTCTATCTTGTGACAATAATTTCAATTCGATGAAGCGAATGGTGTGTCTGGCCTTGTAATTACCCGGTAATCATTATGATTATTCTCCCGGTCATACCAGGTGTGAAGATCCGTATTACCGGGTCATCATCTGCTTAAAGAGGACGGGTCAAGAAATGTCCAGTCAGGGGGGGGAGGAGGTGCCCCCCCCCTCCCTCCCTCCCTCCTCAGGTGTTGATTTATGGCGACGTAAGTAAATAGTTTTATTACTACCAGTATACACATTCGGGTGGACAGACGCGCTTACACACGGACGTACATGTATATATATGAACAGATGAGCGAGGTTATCTGTCATAGTGACCGGCGTAGTGCAGACAAAATGTGTTCCAAAATTAATTATGGCTCCACAGGTGTTTACAAGCCTGATTCTTCAAAGTATAAAGTTAAAAGAAAAAAGAAAAAGTATGTAGAGAATTTCAAACCTTGACTGTTCGAGGAAAGAGCTATCAAAACGATGGTTCCTCGAGAGGCCGATCTCCACATAGAAGCAGTTGGAAGCAGCAGTCAGGAGCGTACGTCGGGCACAAGCCTTAGAGGCAGAGACACGTGGAGGCAACACACGAGGACTGATGAACTGGGCAGCAACACTGCCGACGACAGGTAGGGAGGGTTGGAGACAGTTCGGGTTGTGGTGCTTCGAAAAGTAATGAAACATAAGACTCATGATTCGAATCTCGCCAGGCGGAGAGGGCGAAGAACCACCCCAGCTACGTGAGCAGTACGCCGTACTGCAGATATGAAGCAGTTGTTCACGAGAAAGATGATTGATACAGTTATACACTTTCAGCTACTGCAAAGTAATCTCTGTGATGCTGATTATACATTACCGTAAAAAATGCATATGTTTACTAAGATACAGACAAACTCCCTATTTAGACTTAGCACAACACACACACACACACACACACACACACACACGCATACACACACATGTGCAGGGGATAAGCCCTTCCTCTATGTGACCCACTCTAGCCATCTCAAAATCGATGTAGCCTCTGATCAAGAAGATCATACGGCTCATATTGCAAGACGCCGGGCGTGACCCAGGGTTGGTATGGTAACCCAAGCTGTTTTGACGTTTGTTGTTGTTGTGGTTCCTCAGTGATGATATATATCAGGGGAAGGTCCACAGCTCGTCAGGAGCTGGGCCATAGTAATTATCTTTTTGTGTCTAACTAGATATATTTGCTTTGATGGTTGTGCTGGTAGTTAGCTGTTTACTGGTTGTCTGGATAAAGAAATGACTAAATTGCCATCTGGTTCGATAGGTGATAATGTTTAATTTATTAGTTGTGACGTACCTGACTGGTTGTTAGTGGCAGCGAGTGGTTGTGACGTACCTGACTGGTTGTTAGTGGCAGCGAGTGGTTGTGACGTACCTGACTGGTTGTTAGTGGCAGCGAGTGGTTGTGACATACCTGACTGGTTGTTAGTGGCAGCGAGTGGTTGTGACGTACCTGACTGGTTGTAGTGGTGGCGACTGGTTGGATGAGGAATGTTAGTTAACTAGAGAAGATCGTAAGGCAGCTGAAAGACAGTGTTTCAAGTGTTCAAGGTCTGCACATAGCCTGTGTTCGATTGGATGTTTCGTCTGTGCGGCCGATCTGTGTGTCTGTTGGCCTCTCTGCCAGGCTGGCTGGTTGATTATGTCTGTTGAGTTTGCGCTCTCACTCTGTGTGTGTGTGTGTGTGTGTGTGTGTGCTAGTCTGTAAGTATAACAGGTCAATGAATCTATTGGTCTGTCTGTACGGCTGGTGTGCAAGTCTGTTCAAGTGGCCAGAGATTGTCTGCAGGGTAGACCCACCCGTCTTGGAGGGAAATCCTATGTTCGGTGCTTTGGGGCCTGTTTGGAGGGCAGGTCCAACTTACATGCTTTGGAGGCTGTAGACCTGTTTGTAGGGCAGCGCCTTCTTACACGCACTGGGAGACCGTAACCTGTCTGGAGGGTTGGACCCTCAAATTCATCCGAAATATTCAAATCACCCACCAGTAGCTGCCCACTCCAGAATAGGATATTTCTCTGTTTTTCTTATCGACCGTCGGGAATCGAATGAAAAACCTGTTCCTTCAGAGGGCGGGGTTACGTGCGTGTTACGGTGAGTTGCGTCACACGCAGGCAATAATAACCCTTCCGTCGCGGGTGCCGAGGGTTGGAAGTCAACCGGCGGCCCTAACGACGTCACGCTACACCAACTGCCCTAACTGCCGAACAAGATCAAGTCGGTAGTTTGTGCTAAGTGCTCCTACCCTTAAAGCTTTGATTTCTGTTGACCCCTTCCAAGGAAACGAGAGGTAGGTAGGTTATGTGGAATATATATATATATATATATATATATATATATATATATATATATATATATATATATATATATATATATATATATATATATATATATATACATGGAAGAAACTGTGATGTGAAGTTTGAAAGAAAGACCAGCAAAGTAACATTGATGGAAGGAAGAGAAATCATTGGTTAGAGATAACAATATAAAAACCAACTATTGATAACTTTGAGACGAGGAACAGTAAGGGAAGAATCATTGATAAATGTGTCGTCATCAGATGGAACCCCCATGAAGGTACAGCAACACACACTACGACTCCTTCATTAACAGTGAATGAAGAAAGATCGGAAGAAGTAACGGTGATGGAAAAAAAAAATACTGAAATAACAATGAAAGAAGAAACAATGAAAAAAGTAACGGTGAGTGAAGAAACACTGAAAGAAGTAAAGATATTGGAAGAACCACTGAGAGAAGTAATAATGATGAAAGAGGTACTGAAATAAGGTATCATGATAGAAGAAACATTGAAATAAGTAACGATACTGGAGAAGAAGACTGGAAACATTAGTAACATGAATGAAATAATGAAAGCAGTAATAGTGGTAGCAAAAACAATGGCAGAAACCGAAGCAGAATTCTCCAGTCTTCGTTGACTGTTTCCTTTAAGATTCGTTGAATAACTCATAACGTTCTTTTAAGAAAAAAAAAAAAAGCCTCCTACTTGTTTCTTACTTAAAATCCGTCACGATTCTTGCATTTACCTTATGATTTCGTCCTTTTTAGTAGCCTCGGGACGTCCGACAGGAGTTTCGTCAGAATTGGAACGTCTTTGAGGTGTTCCCAAGCCCAGGCCTTTAACCATGATTGATGAGGGGAGTGCATGAGAGAGAGAGAGAGAGAGAGAGAGAGAGAGAGAGAGAGAGAGAGAGAGAGAGAGAGAGAGAGAGAGAGAGAGAGAGAGAGAGAGTGTGTGTATGTGTGTGTGGAGAATTTTTTCATGCGTGCAGTTTTTTTCCTTTCCTTCCTCCTCACTACTGCATGGCCCTGTGTGTCTGAAATAACCTTTGGGGGAGGGGGAGGGGGAGGGGGGGAAGACCTCAACACATATCATGAAATGTATCAGTTGCTCCCTGAGTAGGAGGGTCTGGCCTGAAAGATATGAGGTTGTTTAGCGATACATGATAAATCTAGAGATAATACAGTGCCTGCCTACTTACTCTCCCTCTCTCTCTCTCTCTTACACAGTGTCACATTTGAGACAGCCATACATAGCTCTCAGCACTCTAAGGTGATCTAAGGACTCGCATATTATCAGGTTAGTAATCTTTCCAGCGACAATAACAAAGAGGTTCATATGATTTCCCAGAGGGTCTCATGCAGCGCGCTATCGAGCGAACACCTTCCCTGAGGGCAACATGCAACGAGAGGAACTCCCGCCGAAGTGTTCAACGAGGATCTCTACAAGGACACGAAACGAAGGAGTTCGAACGATTCTTCGATGGCCTGGAGTGTGGGTAATGTGGTCCCCACGTGATAACGAGTCAGAAGCAGATGTAGAAGAGTGTATAATATTCCCTTGGTTGTCGAAGCTTGCCGGACCCAACTCCCTTCCCATCCTCTAGACAGAGGTTAAGAAGATCTTTAAACCTTGTCAGACATGATTTTTACCTGGGATAGACTCCTGAACCCATGAATCATCACAACTCTTACACTCTCCCCCCGGACATCCACCTACACTACTCCATCCCTTGTGTGGGATGGGATGTGATCTCTCCGGCAGCTAGTTGGGGTTCGGGTGGTCAGCATTCTCTCACCAGTGAGGAGCAGGTGGCCGGGATGGCACATAGATCAGCCTCACATAACTGCTCAAATTACTCAGGCCAGCGAGCCATGCGTTCATCACCATCCACCTCTGAGACGTCCATCATCATCACCCCCCCCCCCCCCCTCCCCCCGACCCACCCCGCATCACAGGCAGCCTCTACAGTGGATGGAGCTACACCTGGGGTCCCGCCTCCGTCAAGCCTGGACGGACGGGGTCGAAAATGTTTTACAAGAAAATAGCCCTCCACGTCCACAGTTATTTCCGCTACAGACATCTCTCTCTCTCTCTCTCTCTCTCTCTCTCTCTTTCTCTCAGGTCTTAAAAAAAGAGAGAGTCCGGCCATCATCACAACTCCTTATAAAACAAATAGAAGGAAGGAAGATGGGTGGTGGGTTCTGTACACTCGGTGTTTACATCCGATCACCTGATATGGACTCGTTCGCCCATCTCGGTAACAACAGCTGACGTGATGGAAGACCTGCCACCCGGTCCTCTAATATATATTTAGACTCGGCTTTAAGCACAGCCATAAACACTCAGGGTTTATGGGTCGCACTCATGCTGTCCCGGACGTACGGGGACGGTGTGTGTCTGTGTGTGTGTGTGTGTGTGTGTGCGTGTGTGTGTATCTTTATTTATTTATATGTATATCAATTCATACGTGCTGCATTTACGTATTCATGAATAATACATATCACTTTACGTATACATGACGTTCGTTCATGTGTACACCATTGTGAATATAAATTGCCTTTGAAGAGCAGTTGCACGAGACTTGTCAAGCGTGTCCCTCCCCCCCCAACCCAAGCTCTCAGTCCGTCCTACCTTACCTCACAGAAGAACAGCAACATGCGCCTCAACACGCGAACGCCCTATGCCTGCCTGTTCCCCGTTCGTGTGAATCCAGAAGGGAATTATTTTGCAACGAAGACGAAAAGGACAAGTCCATATTTCATGGTATGTCTGGAGATCGTCCTAGGCTATATAACTATAAGATCTATACTGTTTATAGAAATATATTCGTTGCTTTTAAGACGTATATAAATAATTTCGTTTTGCAACACCGAGTCAAAAATGATTGCTGAGATAGACCAGTAATTTTGTCATCTATGATATTTACTGATGTACAAATCTTACGAATTATCTCTGGTTTCTATATTTTTCTCTGCATCCGTTCCCTTCGTGATGTTAGAACAAAAAGCTATTTCCTGCCATGATTTGAATGGTATTCTTTTCCCCCTCGACGATGTACATAGACACCTATAATGAAACAGAAATGTTGATGATCTAATGATTTCAAGTATAGAACTACTTACCATTTTCTCCAGCTGAGGGGGAGAAAAAAGACGAAAGATCCTTGCCATCATTAACACAAAAGATGAAGAGCATTATAATGCCAAGAACGGATCAAGAACGTTGTTAGTGTCAGCATCATGGCTTAGCCATCGTCATACAAGACCTCATGAACCACCATCAGGGCAAGACATATACAAGACACAACCGGGAAGAAAACGGGTTTGGGTAAAGACACCGTCAACACACAGACAGAAGCTGTCCTCCCTACTTGAGACAGCGTCATCGGAAAACTAGACGTTCCTCTGTCAACATGATCACGACGACTCAAAACCACGCCGTGAATGTCCCAGTCACGCCGAAGAATCACGCCAACCTCGGCCAAGCTAAGGGATACTGAGCATGTTAATAATAGCGAGCCAAACACGCCCAGAACACGACAGCCTTGACTAAAGTACGTTAAGCACGCCAGTGGCACGTCAGGCAGGCCAGAAGCTTACCAACCTCGCCAAAAGCACGCCACCCGCGCCTACACACACACACACACACACACACACATGCTAGCCTCGCCAAAAACACGCTAACCACACAAGGACACACGCCAACCTCTCTCAAAGTTACGCCAACCACGCCAAAAGCACACTATCTTCGCTAAAAGTACGCCAACCACGCTAACCCCGATGAAGGCACGCCACCTTCCTCAACAAAATCATAAAAAAGAAAGAAAAAACAAGCCAACATCACCCAAAACGCGCCAAGCTGGCCCAAGAATCGCACCAATTTCGCCAAAGAGCTCGCCAAACCAAGTCAAAACGCACGCCAAACCTCGCCAAAAGCACGCCAGGACACAGTAGGACATGGCGTGATGTGTGTTACTGAGAGCAGAGCAGAACAAAGCGAGACCAACCTCCCAAATTACAGCTGCCTCAGTCCACATGGTGGGGGGTATGGGGTAGGGGGGGTAATAATCAGGCTTAATTATTCTGCTTTCCATTATTTCTTATTAGATACGCTATCGAGATGAAGAGAGGAGGAGGAGGAGGAGGAAGAGGATGGATAAAGATGGCTGAAAGAAAAAAATAGGATTGGCAGAAGAAGAAGAAGAAGAAGAAGACGAAGAAGAAGAAGATGATGATGATGATGATGATGATGATGATGATGATAATGGTGATGATGATAAGAATAGCTTATAACCATTAAATGAAAAAGAAAAAAATATTGATAATGGGAACGTAAACACCAAAGACGATTAAAAGAGAGATAAACAAACTACCAAATTAAAAACTATGAAACAAAACAAACTGAAGTGAG
>NC_092291.1:7987826-8010326 GCF_036320965.1 Panulirus ornatus
ATATGTGATGATGGGTGTTATCTGGCTCGATATAGCTTTAGCTGTATTGTCTTAGCTTCCTTCACGTCAGCCAGTTAAGTGTTGGAACTCGTGTCTCAAAAGCTAAGACGAAATTCTTAATGGAACTTTGGAAATGTAGAATATTGAATGGCACACTGATAGCAGATATGATAGTACAATGTATGATAATAGAACATACAATAGCAAAATAGATACTACAGTATAAAATGCAATAGTAGTATACATGAAAGCATTATGTATGAGAGAAGAATACAATACTATAATATATGATATATGATACAAACCATAAGGACAAAATATATGATAGCCTAATATACAATAGCGGAGTACATGGTAGCATAGTAATAGCATGATATATGAAAGCAGAATACATGATAGCATGAAATATGATATCACATCTCGGAACTGATATTTTGCACTGGGAGAACGATAGATCATTCTATGAAATAATCGTCTTTGTATAAGAATAATAATCAGGTTTCCGATGCTTCAATATTTGATTAGATTCTAATGCCTTCCTCTACAGATGAATGAATAGCATGTAAGTAAACACGTAAGATTGCTACGTAAATCGGCTTCATAATCAACGTTAAGTGACATTTAATATCAAACTGTTTTCGAATGAGTACTGTCAAAGAGATTTACATAAACAACTCATGTCATTCATGTCACAGTAGTTAACATGAACATGTCATGTAGGACCCATGGACGTGACTGAATGCGACGCATCGCTCGTGACTTAATGCATAACATGAATGTGTGTCATTGCCTTATGTTTCAAGCCCTGCGTCTTAGCCCTGTATCCTAGCACTGTCCTAACCCTTGTCCCCGTGCCTTTTATCCTAGCCCTGTATCTTAGCCATGTACCCTTGGACTGTATCCTATGACTGTATCCTAGAACTGTATCCTAGCCCTGCATCCTAGGACTTTATCCTAGCCCTTTATTCCAGCAATATCGTCAAAGAAATGTATAGAATAAGACAGAGGAAACAGACTAAGTCTGCAAAGTAATCTGGCGCACGAAGGAAGAGAATAATGTAACCAAAAGTATTGACTGTAATCCAACAGAGTTTAGAGATGAATAAAACAACACAAATCTAAACCACACGAATTTACGAAAGACTTTTTAAGCCAAGATGACGAAAAATACTGAAATAGAGACAATAAATTTTGGGAAAATTGAATAATATAATAAGAATCAAAGATTTTGTCTTATTCTTTGTTCCTGAACGAACAGACGGTTCGCAGATGAAAGAGAGAAAAAAAAGTCATAGGAATTATTTAGGAGATATTGGTACTTGAATGCATCATTTGATATGAGGGATGTAATTATGTTCTTAAGGAGAGTGGGGGTGTGGGGGTGTGGGGCTACGTGGGAGACCGTGCATGGAAGGATATGCAATGGGACGGGGAGGACACGTGGGAGAAGGCGGATGAGAGTGTGATGAAAGGAGAAAAGGAGGAGATCAAGAGAGAAACGGGATCAAGGGGAAATAAACGAGGAGATAAAGAGATAATAGCAGGAGAGAGAGAGAGAGAGAGAGAGAGAGAGAGAGAGAGAGAGAGAGAGAGAGAGAGAGAGAGAGAGAGAGAGAGAGTTTGGACACGATAGGCGAGATTACGAGGGTGTACAGGACCATGATACACATAGAGGATTTTCGCCCTTGGGTTCTCAGGTAAGGAAGTTTGTTTTAGCATTGTCATCTTCCTTCCAACACCTTCCCTCCTCCTTGAACCCCTTCAGCGCCAGCCTGGCGGATAGGGATCTTTGGGCTTCCGGAGTTCCGAGGCGAAGGACGCTGTCCCGTCTGTCTCTGTCTGTCTGTCTGTCTGTCTGTCTCTCTGTCTGTCTGTGGCCTGCGCTGACTATTTGTGTAAATTTCTGTTCGATCCTATCTGTGCATGTGTGTGTGTGTGTGTGTGTGTGTGTGTGTGTGTGTGTGTGTGTGTGAGTTTAAGCATCCATTTGTATTAACCTATTGTCTGTCTGTATGGGGAAGGACCTCAACACTCGTGGTACGTCACGTACATACATAAACAATAGTGGCCCCAGCACCAAGACCAGCAGCACTCCACTGGTGACCTCAAGTCCAGTTGGAGATGATTCCTCAAACATACGTCGTTTGTTCCCTTGTGTGTGTGTGTGTGTGTGTGTGTGTCCCCAATCTCCTGCGTATACCCAACATGCTAACACTCAGGGATGGTAACAAAGCGACTTAGAACACAATATGAAGGCCACCAAACCTCCTCACAAGATTTCCTTCGATTGTTCTCAGTACTCAACGGAAATTCCTGAAAGCAATTGTTGTTATATACTTAACTATAACCGTATGAAACACCATGTTCACAATATATATATATATATATATATATATATATATATATATATATATATATATATATATATATATATATGGTCGAATTCTTTGTTGCCGACTAGCCAACAGACCTTAGGAGCGAGCAGTAGCTTTGGCGATATTCTTCCCCCAACAAGCCCAACCTACCGAAGCATTTTTCCCGACTAAACGAACCACCGACACACCAAATGATTACCTTGCGAGGTGGCAACAACTCATTACAACCCGAACGGACTCCCTTACAACCGATCAACCCACCACTAAAACCTTACCTCACCGACTACTTTCTCCAATATCCGACATACCGAACGATGTTTTGTCGGGGAGAACACTGCTCCCGACCAACACAAGGACCGATCTTCCGAATCCATTGTGGTCCATTCCCTCCCGACCAAAGCAATTAGGGAGTTTGTACGCAGCAACTAACTGTTATAGTTTCCTGTTACTACAACTTCCTACTAGAAATTCTCGTCATGAAAATGAATTATCACAAAATATAATTAGTCAAACATATAATCTGAGATTATTTTAAACTGTGCATAAAAAGTTTTGAGATTATTTTCGAACCATGTTTCATTCATTTAGTCATATTTCAAGCTAGGCACACATGGTTTGAAGGTTATCTTGAAATAGGCTTAAAACAAGCTTCACAACCTTTATGTGGCTTCATGTACCCTTATCTTCGTTCATGAACCCTTCTATGTTGGTTCACGAGCCATGACGTCACTTGTGGTAACGGAGACCATACGACCCTTGAACACGACGATGCGACCCTTGACCATGACGGTACGGCCCTTGAACACGACGGTACGACCCTTGAACACGATGGTACGACTCTCTCACGACACAAACCTCCTGCTATAATGAGTATCCTCAGACACTAGTTTATATGATATATGATGGCAATGTATATTGAAATCTTGGATGATTTCCAAATATGCTTATTTCTTTTTTCCCCTCGTGTGTATTACTTTTGCTCTTTGTAAACATACACATCTCAAATACATACATGCAATCATGCACATCCATACATAAACACTCTCATGACATGCAGACAAGCAGACAAACACATATGCACACATACATACGTGAATATGTACATACATACGCACATACAAGCATCAGGTAGGCAAGACAGTGCTATAATTTCGACAGAGAGGTGCCTTTCATGAAGTAATGCTATTCAGCACAAATACTCGTATCGTGTGGTCATAAAGCCCATCCTCCCATATGTAGCTCAATGAAAAACACACAAATAGATAAATGGATAGGAATTAGGAAAATAGTTGCATCAACGAGAGAATAACAAAAGAGAATGCAATCATTTAGAAAAGCTTGTCTTCAAAATTAAAACTATCCAATCAACTTAAAATCTATTCAGAAGAAAGAAAATAACGAGTAATCTAGTTCGTAAATTATAAATAAGTATAAGTAAAAACTATAAGCTATACACCATTGGCTGATTAACATCAACTCAAAGACAACAGCATTGGATCGTATCTGTAATATACAAATACCAAAATTTGTCACTATAGACGTAAGAAAGATTTACAGGCTGAATTCTATGCGTGTAATACAGATATATGCACAGTAGACCATAATATGAGAGATATAGACTAATCAATTACATAGAACATGAGTTTGGAAAAATAATTTTAGATTAAAATCATCAACAATTGTACAGTTAGGAATTTATTAGACAGGATATACATCACGTGGGTTTAACTTGCCGCTCTCGTACATATATGTAGATTGGATGTGCATATGTGTACCTATCTTGGACGCATTTGTGTAAGAAAGTATTATTGGAACTGTAGCTCTGAATGCAGTAGCTATAGGCCATTGAGAATAATGATATGCATTTCGGGGAATTTATGACTGAGGTGAATCTCTGGTACAAAAGCTTATCATGTTGGTATTCGTTTACGAGGGGAAAATCATTGTGTTGGGGGAATTTATAGGAAGATTGCTGTAGTAGGGAGATACTGGTGAGCACACACACACACACACACACACACACACACACGTCATTTGCATATATATATGTATGTATATGAAAGCAAGTCATGGGGCGATTTCTTAAAAACCCTGAACATCACAGCAATTTCTCAACATTTTGTGCCAAGTTCCGGCATCTTACCTTCCACGGACGTACAGCAGGAATAACGAATCGTTGTTTACTGCCTTCCAGGATGTCACAACCGCGCTTGCTGTTGTCTCCCGTTTCCCAGACGAGACGGTAGACGTGTGAGGTGCCTGATGAGAGGAAAGCGGATCGACACAGAAGTGGCTATGTATAGTACTAGCCACTTTGTCTGCCATGTGCCAGGTTTTGATGTATACGTAATCGTCGCAGTGAATGTCTTCTGATGGAACCTCGCCGAAAAGTGGCAATGTATATCTCGTCGAGGCCACAATGTATATGATCACCCAGACCACAGCAACGGAGGTGAAAGGTGCAGGAACAAGATCGTATCAGACCAACAATCTGATGGAAGCCCGAAACACCATCATATCGCACACCCAAACAGGCAAATACCGCTCATAACGAGGCGATGGTCCACACACTCTAGTCTCATTCGTGGCGGCGGAGGAGGTGGCATACCCGGAAAACACATTTCCATAACCGCGAATTTCGAAAATAGAATGACCTACTTTCCGGGAATTTTGTTTCTCAAAAGAGATGTGTTTATGGAATTGAACTCAAGACGGGCGTTTCTAACTCCCTAATACGCACTGAACCTCCTCTAGATAAATCCCAACTCATCATGTATGTACGTGGATTAAACCCCAACTCAAATCATATCACACACACACACACACACACAAACACACACACAGAAACAAATACATATGGGATATATATATATATATATATATATATATATATATATATATATATATATATATATATATATATATATATATATATATATATAACTACCGAGTGACGGGAGGAACAAAGTTGAGAACCAAACAATCTAAATAGAAGTTATGATGTTCTTCTTCTGAAGTCAAGATCATTAGCGTCCATAATTCACCCGAGCATCTGTGAACTTTGTGCGTGGCGTCCAGGTCGCCAGGTTTATGTAACGGTTGAGCAGCGACGGCTGGAGTCCTCAGTCAATGAGGCGGACAATGGTAGCAAGACTTGTGTCCACCTGCTTAACTGCTGCGTCGAGTGACCTTTTGTAGGGACTAGATATTAACTCTCCTCTCTCTCTCTCTCTCTCTCTCTCTCTCTCTCTCTCTCTCTCTCTCTCTCTCTCTCTCTCTCTCTCTCGTCAAATTACAGGCTTGGATGGGATAGCTTTTTTTCTGTATACACTTTCCATCCCTGATAATCAAGAGACAGTCTCCCGAGCTAGTGCACTATTCATCCACACGCAAATAAGAATGTTCGTTTTTGTAAGAGACTTGGAATCCGCATAGATACATCATTCTTTTCGGAAATAAGACGTAAAGACATCATTTCTTTCAGGAAATACGATGTCAAACATCATTCTTTTAGGAAATGCCTTGTCAGAGGTGTGGTTTAGAGTTAGTGTACTTCGAGTAGAGTAGAACAGAGCAGAGCAGAGTAGAGTAGAGCAGAGCAGAGGAGAGTAGAGAAGTGACTTACTGGTGAACTATGAGTCATTATGAGTAATTAACACTAATTACGACGGAGGGATAATTGCTTGGCAGGATATATTGATTTGGCTCGAGGTCCCCTGTACGCTCCTTTTCATGATACGTTTTGCTACTGTTACTTACACTACATGTATCTACTTTTGTAGTAACGCTTATGCACTGTTTCTCTTACTGTAGTGCGCTACTTTACTTGTACTTACATTCTGCTGATGATATTGTTATCTGTGTGCCGTCTCTGTCACTGTAATGTGTTACTTAACTGATGTTATTGTTACGTATGTAACGTTTCTGTAACTGAAGTATGATACTTAAGGTATACTTACATTCTGCTGTTGACATTGTTACTTATCTACAATTTCTGTCGCTGGAGTATGTTGCTTTACTTATACTTAACATTGTACTGATGATCTTGTTACTTATGTACTATTTATGTTGCTGCAGTACGTTACTTTGATAATGGTAATTACGATACAGGCCACTGAGTGACATCATTTTCCTACTTTTATACACTGTTTTTATCTGAAAACACCTGCTGAGAGAGAGAGAGAGAGAGAGAGGAGAGAGAGAGAGAGAGAGAGAGAGAGAGAGAGAGAGAGAGAGAGAGAGAGAGAGAGAGAGAGAGAACCTACTTATGAGTTTCTACGTCGAGAGTTTGCCCCTGACACGAGCGAGGGCGTTGTGCTCAGTGCAGGATAAAACAACATGGGTTGACCTCATTTCAACCGTGGCTTCTCTCTTCATTAGAGACAATTAACTGTGTGCTAATAATGCACTGTGCAATATGTCTCAAGATATGTCGCTCATTTTGTCAAAGAAAATACAGTAATTTCCTCCATCCTTTACACATGAGAGGGTCAAAAACTATACTTTGAACTACAGTGAAAGTCTAAAGTCATACCACAAGTGGAGAAAAGTATCAAAAGTTTGCATTTAGTTTGATAGTTTAGTTTGGGTTTTCCAACCTTGGGAAAATGTTACAGAAGAAGAATGCATTTTGCTTCAGGAAGCAAACGTGTAAAATATAAGTAGACTTAAGCACCTCTGAAGGTACAGCTATTTTATAAGTAAAAGTACCTGAAATTCTGAAACTTATATATCATTGTGTGGAGAGATAGATGAATGAAGCTGGTATACACCAGTTTCTTTCACTGATCTTATCACCTTCACCTTCAATTCTTGCTTTACTTACTTCCTTCCTTCGCTTACTTCCTTTAGTTACTTCCTTCACTCTAATACTGTACCAACGTAAGGGTAAACTACTCTGTTGCTATACCAATGAAAAGGGAATGATACAAGGAAGGTATACCCCACGCAGTGAGCACGTGGCGGCAATACACAAGTTCAAATTATCTTTCAGAACACATAGGACGGATGGCCTGGTGGTGAAGCGTCTTAACTTTACACTGGACTACCATCGCCAAGCAAGTCAGGCACGGATACATTAGTAATACTGACACACAACAGGGACGGCACGACCTTTGTCTGACACACACACACACACACACACACACACACACACACACACACACACACACACACACACACACACACGTTTCATTAAGCACCTAAAAGTATACATCTTACCGTTTATCTATGAGTTTTTCCTAAAACCCTCACTTTCTCGTGTGTCGACATGAATCCTGCGCTAAGTTCTGTCTTCCGCCAGACTCATTAAAGCCAACAACTTTCAAGGTATGACCACGAGTCGAACATGCTTGCATCTCCTCCATGTTTCTAAGGTAATTCTTAGATTATATAAAACTTGGATTATATAAACTTGGATTATATAAACTTTGTACGTATATGACGTATTCCGGGAATGTGTATATAGAAGGCCTCCGTAATGTCTGTTGTTCACACTTTGCTCTCCCGTCATAAGTACACATTCAGGAGAACGTCAGGTGAGGAGTGAGGTGGGTTTCATGCAGAAGAAGCGGACGCAACAGTAGCAGTGCTAGAAACTCATTTCACTAAAGCTCTGGTCTCTGACTGGCCATCAAATCACTGAAGCTCTGACTGGCTGTTGCATACACAAACCACCAATTAGGCTCGTGTGCTCCATCTCTTCAGGAGCCAGCCAGAGACAAGACCTTCCACGAGCGACACCAGCCGCGTGGCGCCCACACACCTGCCTCTCCCTCAGGAACACCTGCCCTGGTCTCCCCTGACGGTCGTGTGGGCTCTGCCTTCACCCCCAGTCAACAGGTGGAGTTGGAGGAGAGACCTCCGGCCGGAATCACACCAAAAAAGGACCGCCAAAGGCAGAAGCCCTTACTGCAACGAGATGACCCACAGTCTTGACGGAGGTTAGAACCCCCTGACGTGTTCCTGGAGGTGTGGTCACCGAGGGAGGGAGGAACGGGAGTCATGATGACGTACAGACATCATGCACACAATTGCAAGAAAATAAAAACTTGGTCAAGAGAATAAAACGTTCAAAAGTCTTTTTTTTCTTGGCTATTTAACGAAACCTATTTTAAAAAGTACGCCTTATGAACACAGACATATATACATTATATATATAAATATATATATATATATATATATATATATATATATATATATATATATATATATATATATATATATATATATATAAACATATAAAGAGTACATATAAACTGCACTTTAAGTACCTCACACAGGAGTGGTCTCTGGTACAATAGTCACCTCACTTAAATGTACCGTCCATCTAGGAGGTACTGTGTTGTGTAACGCCGCTTATAGTGGCCCGGATAGAAGCAGATGAAATATACAGGAGCACCTTTAAACCCAGTCATTTGTGTCAAGTAGAATACACTAACCTCTACTGCTTTCCTTAAATTCCAAACTACTTATAGAGTCCCTGCCTCATATTATAAAGATGAATCCTAAATCTCTCTCGCCTCTCTCTCTCTCTGCCTCACACACACACACACACACACACACACACATATATATATATATATATATATATATATATATATATATATATATATATATATATATATATATATATATATATATATATATATAGGCTCTCTCTCTCTCTCTCTCTCTCTCTCTCTCTCTCTCTCTCTCTCTCTCTCTCTCTCTCTCTCTCTCTCTCTCTCTCTCTCTCTCTCCTCCCTCAAATCCACCAGACACACACACACACATAAACCCAAAATCCCGAACAGATGAAAAACTAACTGTGTGGTTCATCTTGGCAGTATTAATGAGACTTCAATGGCATTTCCAGGTAAAGTACACAAACTCTGTAACAGACGGACAGCTGGCCGGAGTAATTGTAGCTTCGTCTTGTCCAAAGCATTTCCAAGTTAGTCTAACACCTTAGGTACTCTAGCAGGGTTTATAAATTGTGCCAACATGCCTTGCATGCCGTACCGGGCCTCTAAATTCTTAAAATGTGCCTCCAGTAATGCTCCCACCTCAGATCAGAACATTGTCTCTTCTTTTAATGTGCTTAAGATGCGAGTCTGTCTCCTCATTCTATTGTTCGGTGAAAGTTGCTGTCAAGAGGATTCAATTCTTCTATTTTACTGAATTCATTGAGGCTCAGGCATTTGAAACCCCGTCGGTCTGAAAAGGTAGAATAATTAGCTTATCAATGATGAAGTGGATTCAATTGTGATACGTAAGTGTTTGTAGATCTGACACTTGGAACTGGAAAGATCATGGGAAGAAGGAAAGACGAAAGAAGGAAGAGAATTCTACAACTCTACTGTTCGAGGAAAGAAGGAGGTATCATAACGGCCTATCCTCGCGTTGCTGGTCTCCACACACAAACTTTGGGAAGCAGCAGCCACCAGACGAGTGCTATGGTTTCAGGTTATAGAAGTTTAGACACCCGTAGACAGCTCAGGACAGTAGTGACCGAAAGAAAACCTGTGGAAGAAAGAGAGTGAGAGAGAGAGAGATAGAGAGAGAGAGGGGCAACCACATAGCGAACGGAAAAGGATGGTTGAAGAAGGGAGACTGTAGTGGAGTTCATGAGGCGGAAGGATCTTTGATGCCGCTGTAGCTAAGATAAAGGTGGAGGAAGAGCCACCACATATACACCAGTTGTAGGCCACGATGCGTTGATGCAATATCTGCCGCCAGGCTCTGGGGAAGAGCTAGTTATATAAAGACGTCTCAGTCTTACACAGGAATCCCTCGCAGGTCTCAGCTCCCTCATTAAGGGGATCCTGACTCTCGAATGGATCAATTCTTCTGTTACTGTCGTATGTTTGGATGGCTTTCCATTGTTCATGGCTGCGTAACGATAGCTTAGGCGAAGTGAAGGTATCTCTTAGAAGTAGTTGGGAATAACCATCAGGGGATGGAAAGGAGCACAGCATCGCTCCGTGACAAACCAAACCTCAGTCAACTCCTCTTTGAACTCAAAAATTAAAAGTCCACAGACTCACAAAAGCCCACTCCTAACCTCATGACGGACGAGAAGACACGAGAGTTCCTACACTCTCCATTATCCTGGTGGAGATCATGGTGATGTAAACAGCACGGAACTTTTTATTCTTGAAAGAGTCATCCTTTCACATCAACACCGCTTAAAGATGGCCCCCACCAAGTCCGCAGAGGCGAGCAAGTCCAACACCGAGACACTCAAGACAATAACAAAGCGTTCACTGTAATTTACAAGCGTGATGAAGCTGCCAGAGGTGACCAGCAGTGTAAGCCCCAGGGTGGGCTATCATGACCCTTCCTCACTGTTGCTGAGGTCCTGTGGTTGGAGGAGGAGGAGAGAGGAGAGAGGAAGAGGGAGAGGAGGAGGAGGAGGAGGAGGAGGAGGAGGAGGAGAGAGGAAGAGGAGGAGAGAGAAGAGAAGGAGGAGGAGGAGGAGGAGGAGGAGGAGAGAGGAGAGAGGAAGAGGGAGAGAGAGAAGAGAAGAGAAGGAGGAGGAGGAGGAGGAGAAAGATGAGCAAGATGAAGAAGGGTAGAAGAGCAAGTAGAAAGAAGGAACGGTCCAGGTAGAATGAAGATGGATTTGAATGTATGGATGAGCAGGTGTTGAGGCTAGATGGAAAGAGATGGTTGGGAGGGAGGAAAGACATGTATCGAGATGGTAGAGAGAGATGGAGAGACAGAAGGATTAAGAAGATGGAAGTGAAGGAGGAGGACGAAAACAAAAAAGTGGAAGATAGAGGATAAAGAGAGATTGTAGAAAGTAAATGAAAACTGAAGAGAAAAAAAAGTAGAGAGAAATTTAAAGATATTTGGTCAAAAGATAATCGATGAGAGAAACAAGAGGATGTCTAATTATCTTGAATAGAAGACGTCTAATTATCTTGGCAAGAGGAGGTCTTGATTATCTTCAGTGGAGGAGGTCTAATTACCTTGTTTTATCATTCATAACTATAACACTTCGTTGTCAGTAACATAATTGCTGACTGGGTCATTAACGACAACAGCCACAACAACACACACAAAAACACAGCCAGGAAGCCGAGATCAGAACACAACATGGACAAAATCCCAGGAGAACTCATTTCCCAAATCCCATTTTTTAAACGCAATAACCAAAAAGTCAACAAAAACATGTTAAAAATGAAACTTCCCCGACCATTCTGGCGTTGTCTGGCACCTGCCCATGCTTAAATGTATGGGTAATGAGCTCGTAACGAGCGTGTTCAACCACACCCTAACGACCAGTCCACACCAATTACAGGCAAAACGTGACCAGTGCTTCTACTTAAAAAAAAAAGAAAATGTCCTGAGGTTGCACGCACTAGGGGAAAAAAAGGGATTGGGGGATTGGAAAGGGGAGTAGAGAGAGAGAGAGAGAGAGAGAGAGCACTGGCTTTCTATATTTACTAGGATAGAGGGCGTCTTAATGAAGTTGCTAGGAGAGTACTGTCATTGCTCTACGGTGAACTGGAAACAAAACAGATAGTTTAGGAACTACTTAGAATGAAAAATAAAAGGCTTGACCTGAACTGCTTCAGAGTGGAATGAAAAGCAAATTGCACCAGTTTGAAGGAGAATTGGAGTTGGTCTTAATGTCTTCTAATTATGTTTTGTTATTACTTACAGGAGCGACTTGTGGTAACACTTTGCAATCCTGAGAGAAAAAATTGGCTGATGATTGCTGATGAGGCGGGAATAATAGAGTTTGTTAAAGCGTACCATGCACCATACCTGGTCATGTACCATGCACCATACCTGGTCATGTACCATGCACCATACCTGGTCATGTACCATGCACCATACCTGGCCCAGTACCATGCACCATACCATGCCCCATACCAGCACCGTGCCTGGTCATGTACCATGCACCGTGCCTGGTCATGTACCATGCACCGTGCCCAGTGCGTACCATGTACCGTGGCGTCTGGTCCTGGCCTGTAACCACATCGTCAGCACCGTTGCAGACAACATTAATGACTGATGGACGAGCTGGTGTGTCAGGAGGTGTGGGGGGCGGGGGGGATGAGGAGGAGGGAGAAGGGGGGCGTGAAAAAGGGGGGTGAAGGGGGGGATAAAGGGAGCAGGAGTGCGTTTGTGGTGAACCGCTTCCGTTATGTGTGTGTGTGTGTGTGTGTGTGTGTACGTCATACATACTTTCTTTACACTGTTGCTGAAATATCATGATATGAATATAAACTAAACTGTAATATCCAAAAAGAAACTGATGGGCGAAATTGAAATTGATATATATATATATATATATATATATATATATATATATATATATATATATATATATATATATATATATATATATATATATATATATATAAGACTTGGAGACCATCTCATCACCTCCAATTCAGCATCATTACTAACAAGCGAGCGACGCTTACCAGAGGAATTTAACATTTAACTGTGTAAAGGTTAACCTTAAACCTAGTCTGGCAGAACCCACCAACACGAGCAGCTCCAACGACTTTATTACCTACTCTTACCTCTACCACCATGCTAGATGGCACACACACACACACACACACACACAATATATATATATATATATATATATATATATATATATATATATATATATATATATATATACAATGTCGTGCATTGTATTTGCAGTATTTTCTGATCTATCACCCCAATTCAGACAGCATAGACGACATAAGTAATCACAAAGTATTATATTTGTGGCTGATTACTTTGCTGTAAGTGTTGTTATTCAGGCTCCTAATTTCACTTAATTTGGAGCCCAGTATAGTCATTTGAATTATCTAGATTTATCTTTTCCTATCTATCTGAGCAAGACTTAGTATCTTTCTTATATAACTATTACCTCCGTCAGTTGCTGTAGCCTCACACGTACATTTTTCGAATAAATTTTTTGGTATAATATTTTGTTATTGTATTTTGGTCTAAATTTTGGCGTTATTCTTGACATTAGTTTTCATAATATATTCTACTTTTTTGGACTTGCTTTTTCCAGTCACTTACAGCTTACAGTTTGTATATATATATATATATATATATATATATATATATATATATATATATATATATATATATATATATATATATATATATATATATATATATATATATATAGACAGCTTGCATACTTTTGTCAACAAATCATATATCAATTAATAACAATTTTTATCATAGCAGAAATAAACACCAAAATAGTTTTCTCTCATTTAATTGTCAACATTACAGTCACATCTCACAGTGGAGACACCAAATGGTTGGACATTATTGGATATTAATATATATACAGCGATTTAAACATTCTCATTACTACCATTTAAAACTTCATATTGCCAGGATGAGAATTGCTGTCCTGCGGGAAATAAAAGAACACAAGAAATCCTAAGATGAAATTGTAAACAACACTTAATGTTATTCATCAAACTAGAAACAAAAAACAAAATATAATTTTTCTTTTGAAAAATATTTGTTGAATTATTTCAAACAGTCTGTTAATATAGGAGGCTGAATTATCAAGGAAATTATCATTTGCTTAAAGGAATGACACAGTAGGGGAACGGATTTGGGCATACCTAAGTAAACCGGATTTATTGAACATTTTAACATATGAAACATACATAAATGTTATGATTAACAGATTCATTTATGACAATCGTTATGTTGATGTACTAACATTAACTTTGAACTTTATATTAACAAATGATAAACGAATAAAATCAAATCAGATTATTGATTCATCATCTAATATCATAAATATATCGAAAACTGTCCCATAATACAGAGGGAAATATCCCAATAATGGGGAAAGAAAAATCCCCAACATAGGAAAATAATTCTTTATACAGGGAAAAATATTCCGATACAGGGGAGGAAAATCTTCAGCAGAGGGGAAAAAATTCACAAAAGGGAAAAAAAACCAAATCTTCAATTCAGGGAAAAAATCTACAACAGAAGGGGGGGGAGGGGAAAATTTTTCTTCCCTTGGTCATCAAATCTCATCAAGACAAAAAAAAAAACTGGGAAAAAAATCATCTTTACAGCACAATAGTATCATCACCTGTGGCGTGATGGACACTGGAGACTAATACTACGGATACTTGCAGCGTTTGGTAAGGTTACAACACATTTCTTTTCCCCTTAAATATACATCATCAACCCAGAGAAAAAATTTGTGTATGTATATAAAGATTCCAATTCTAGGCTGGTAAGATATTCATCAACCGTTTGGGAAATTTCCCGATCAAAATGTTCTGACTGCAGACTTGTTTCTTCGACGAAAACGTAATGTAGGGATCGTTAGAAAAAGAAATCAGGGGACGAAGAAAACGTAAGAGCCATTGGAAAATGTATCTTGGGCGCGCGATGTATGTACTTAAGTACCAGTGATTCCTATTTCATTTTCTTTAATTACTGAACATGAACCAGAATTATCTATCCTATCAAATTATCTTCTAAACAAGTGGGAGGAAAACATAGGAAACGTCGATATGTTTTCTGATCATATAAGCATCACATTTCCATTATTTACTGTACATAGAACTTACACACATCTCAAAAAATGTAAATATTCTAATCAAGCACACTGTATTGATGATGTCAATACAATATGAAACCCACATACTGTATTGATGATGTCAATACAATATGAAGCCCACATACTGTATTGATGATGTAAATACAGCATGAAACCTACATATTGCATTGATGACGTAAATACTGTATGAAGCCCACGAATTGTAGCAATGACGTTGATACAATAAGAAGTCAACACATTGCATTGTTGTATCATTACAGTTTTAACACGTTTTGGGAGAGGAAAATTATTAGGAAATCCAACGTTGATTGATATATCATATATTTCTGGAAATATTGTTAAATATATATATATATATATATATATATATATATATATATATATATATATATATATATATATATATATATATATATATATATATATATATATCGTTGGTATGGTGGTCAGGTTCGCTGACAACGAACGCACTTGCCTGGGTTCGATCCCTGGTGCGGGCAGATGGACGCGCGTTGTAGCTCACCCAGTTGGCCAGGCGTAAAGCACAATAGCTGTATTAATCCCCACCAGCCGCCAGCCTGCTAATGATTCATTAATCCGCAGTGGGTCAGTCTCTGGGATTAGTGTCACCCTTGTGTTGGTATGGCCTAATAGCTTTCATTTCCCTTTCGTGTTGGATCCATATAACAGTTCCTGTCTGCAACGTTGACCGAGTCTACCTTAACATGATATGTCTAAGATATTCTGAGGGAATATAATACGGGTGTTATACTCGCCCAGAACATTGACCGAAGCTCGGCATCTGAAGACCATCCGAAAAAAGATATTTCTCCCTATGACATTCTGACGCGTCAACATCAGATTGTCCAAAGATATGAGTACCATTCACCTTCATTCATTCCTTCATCAATGATTGGGGGAGGGGGTTATTATTATTCATTTATCTGTTTTCCACAGAGATTTTCTATAAATTCTCGCTGCTCTGTACATACCAACCAATACCAAACGCCACGTATATTGATCCTAATGAAGCAGCAAGCAACGAGGGAACGAAATCAAGATGTGGGGGGGGTGAGGGGGATATGGGTAGGGTAAGATGGGGGGGGTAGAAGAAGGGATGGAGGGGGGGAGAGGGTTGGGTGGTGGAGCATTACCCAATTCACCGAGATACAGCAGTTAACCAGAGCCAAGGGGGGAGGGGTCGAAGGAACCTCGATTCTTGTCTGAAGAAGAGAGACGAGTCAATGGAAAGTTGAGGTACGGGAAAATGGAATCCTTTTCTTAAAAGAACTGAGTCGAAATGCACATTTTTCTTAGAAATATTCAAATTTGTTCTTGAGTGAAGTAAGAAGGTAATCACCTCGATTCGTCTCTGAGGAGTAAACTCTGATTTGGTTTTTGATCAATGGAGGATTCCCATTGGCTCTGGTCAGACATGCTTCGAGAGGGAGTGGGTCGTTTACTAAGCGCTGCTGGGGAAGGGAGGGGCTGGGTTCTCCTGGTCTCGACCAGTAACTTACTTAGAAAGAAACGAGGGAGATATTTTGTCTCTCTTCCTGGGATTCTGAATCCACAGTCAGTGTTTCTCCCCAGCGAGAGACGTATGTTCATCACATATCCCTAACGAGGGACGTATGTTCATCATATTTCCCTAGCGAGAGATGTGTCCTCATCCGTGTGTGATATATATGGAGAGAAGATCACTTCCTCCAGATATTAAAGCTTAACAATTTCTTAATCAATAGAGAATTGTACACATCACCATCACTTTCCTTCTGTCCACAGACGCTTACTTCAGACACGATTGTCTAAGCTAAATGAGAAAGGGGGAAAAAAAGTAAAACCTTTGTACGCATCACCACATGATCACATGCACATGCACACCTCACTAGCACAATGTACACTCCGTACACCGCACTAGCACCACCAGTACAATGTACACTGAGACACATGTAGGTCCATGGTCGTCTCCAGAACGCATGTACCTCATGGGAAGGGAACATTACCATTATGATTGTCAATGTACCACACAACACAGTTTGTTTCTCTTCACACAGTTTGTTTCACTTTGCCGTCTCCTTCAGGACACATACCACATCAGGCCGTGGAGACTCTGGCTGTCCGTCACTGTTCCCTGATTGAGAAGAGCACTGTTGTCCCTCACCTTAGAGAGCTGGCAAGACACCTCGTCCATTATCAGCACCCCTGTTGACGGAGAGGGGAGGTTCAGGGGAGAGGAGGAGGAGGAGGAGGAGAAAGAGGATTCCTGGAAGTGGATGTGGCGAGGATGGGCCTTCATAACATCGAGATCACTGTAGTCTGTTACTTCGATGTGGAGGAAGAGGGAGGCAGAAAAGGACTCGAAGTGACTTATGTACGATAGAACTGAATCTTTGGTAATGGTGACTGTTGAGACTCACGCTGGCGTCACCTTCGGCGAGATGAGTACACGCTTATTTCTACGCCAAGCTCAGGTAAATCTCACTCTATCAGACGTTTAACGGCCCTACATACACACGCACACACACACACACACACATACACGGGACGGGAGTCACCCAGCGTCGTAATGTGTCGCCAACTTCGACGAGTCCCCCGCCCAGTACAGTACCGTTCTTCGAGGTCACCGTTGGCCCTGGGTACCGAAGTGGGTGGATAAGGGGGGACCATCCCGCCCAGTAGGGAGGGGCGGCTGTCTGTAGCGAATGGGCGGCTGGAGACTAGTCCCCTGGTGCATCTTGGGGCTGGAGTCTGAGCGGCAGAGGGGCGTGTTTAGGTGAGGAGGTTATGCTGGTTGTCGGCAGCATACCAGGAGTACATGTAGGGCATGGAGACGGGTGGCTTCATGTCTCCCCAGTGGTGGGCGGCGAGGCCCGGGGAGGAGGCGGAGGGCGGCAGGGAGGAGGGCAGTGGCGGCGGCAGGTGGTCGCTCACCGAGGACGCCGCCTGCGACGACGGAGTGTGGCTCGACTGTTGCTGTGACGTCTGCTGCTGTGACTGCTGCTGCGACTGCTGCTGCTGTTGTCCCTGCTGCTGCCCCTGCTGCTGTGAGGACTGTGAGGGCCCCGAGGGTGAGGTCCCCTGGGAGGAAGGGCCGCCGCCCCCGTGGGGTGTGCTGGGGGTGGCCATGCCGGGGTATGGGTGGGTGGAGGGCGGGCTCTGGGCGGTGGGCGGGGCCGGAGAGATGCTCTGGGGCGTGGAGGACGGTAGTGGCTGTCCCAGGGGGGAGGAGCCCTCAAGTGGGGACCCTCCCAAGGGGGAGCCAGGGGTTATAGGGGCCCCCATGGGCGTGCTGGGCCCGCTGCCACTCTGCGCCGCCTTCATGAGCTTCTTGTATTTGCTGCGTCGGTTCTGGAACCAAATCTTGATCTGGAAAGGGCAAAAGAAAATTCCTTTGTTAACATTAACTCCTCGAGATCTATGTTACCTGATCTTATATATATATATATACATCATGGGTAATGACGGGGTGTGTGGTGAGTGTGTGTTGGGGAGTGGGGTGGTGGTGTGGGCGTGGGCGTGGGTGGGTGTGGTTGAGGCCACACATCACCACGCCTAGTGTCAGCCTCGGTACCCGGCGCCACACGTCAAGCCAATCAGATAACCGGCCAGGGACGCTGCTCTGCCGGCAGATGTATGGCCGGTAATTATATGGTCACTCTGGACCATCCGAGCAGAGCCAGCCGCCCACCATGCCGCCCACCACGCCCGTCCTGTCGCCCACCAAGCCCGTCTTGCCGCCCACCACGCCCGTCCTACCACCAGCCAAGCCCGTCATGCCGCCCACCACGCCCGTCGTGACACCTACATCCCCTTTTTACCCCCACACCGCCCCACATACCCACCACACAAACACCAATGCAAGAAAAGATCCAGAAGCCAATTATCAATGACCAATAAAACTTAATGTATCTCTCACCTGTGAGCTAATGTTATCCATTAAAGGCAACACACACACACACACACACACACACACACACACACACACACACACACACACACTGTACCGTACATGACGGTACGTACCCTCGTCACGTGACGCACCACGCCTCACCAGGATAATTGCACCACTTAATAACTCCACCCTTTACCCAGCTCCCTAATTAGGCATTACTAGAATGCAAAGGTGTATGCACGGCTGCTATTCTTGTCATAATTTATATAATAAATTTATTTAATATACTCATGCACTCACGCTCTTTGTATGTGGTGCATATGTATATATATATATATATATATATATATATATATATATATATATATATATATATATATATATATATATATTACCCACGTATCACCTACTGCAAACCACACAAACAAGAGCACCCAGAACAATTAATGGCTGCCGAACTACCACAAAAACTCAACATCTTTACAACGAAAAAGAAAAAATCATCTTTCCTGTGCAATCCCACCTCAACCCTGCACATCACTCGCCCTTTTTTTTTTGCACTAACATTGGACCCCTCCCACCCAGACCGTTGTATAGCGGACCGACCACCAATCCCCTAGTAGAGATAAGAGATTTTACCCCTGCCTCACAAAAGCAACCTGTAAGTACAGATCCTCACAGCCACCCTCCCAACACCACTCCTCTAGATGTACGTACATCTGAAACCACACTCCCTAGACGTATGAGGGAAACCACACTCCCTAGACGTATGAGGGAAACCACACTCCCTAGACGTATGAGAATCACATCTTGTTCTTGCTCTGTACACCATCCATCACGACATTACATGTACCGATATATTATCATTATTATTATCATTATTATTATTATTATTATTATTATAATCATTATCATTATTATTATTATTATTATCATTATTATTATTATTATTATTATTATTATTATTATTATTATTATCATTATCATCATTATCATTATTATCATTATTATTATTATTATCATTATCATCATCATCATTATTATTGTCATTATTATCATTGTTATCATCATCATTTATATTTGTTAATTAATCCCAGTTTCCCACACTAATCCTCTGATAGATTTGCATCATTATTCACTTGGGATTAAACCCCGCTGTCACCTAGGTTTCCAGGTGATCTATGTATGTACTTATATAAAGATGAAATTCTGAAAAACTAGGCGTTCAACCCGATCAAATTTCATTTACATATGATATTGGTACGTGGAAAAAAATGTATGTATAATATTGAAGGTATGTATATAATGAATATCAATATTTCGATATTCTAAAAAGCATTTTATAAACAGTTACTCTGTTATTGTAGAAGTTGGTCTTTTTTATAGTATGAGAGAGAGAGAGAGAGAGAGAGAGAGAGAGAGAGAGAGAGAGAGAGAGAGAGAGAGAGAGAGAGAGAGAGAGAGAGAGAGAGGGGGGGGGATGTTAAAACTGGGGGGGGGCCTCCCTGAGCGAAGGGTGAGGGGGACGGGGAGAGGAAGAAGAAGGGGTACGAAGGTTCCCCCTCTCCCCCCCCCCGAGTGGTTTCAGATCTGCGTCCAATCCTGTGTCGTGAGGGGGGTGGGGGGGGGGGAGGAAACCCCGCGTCGTACTACAGTCGTGTGTGATGTAATCCAACGCCATTAAATAGAAAAATCCGGTAATCCCATTGTAGAGGCAGCCAGGTGTAGCGAGGCGGTGATTACAGAGGGGGAGAGATTCCCCAGCCTGGGGAGAGAACTGTGGGGAGGGAGAGAGAGAGAGAGTATCTGGGATAGATCAAAATAACTTAGAAACCCATATCCTTAGAAATCTTGGATAGATGGAAATGCCTTAGAAACCTGAGAAGGCAAAGTCCTCCCCTCTTTCTAAATCCTGGGGTTGATAGACACGCTCTAGAAACCTGAAATAGAAGGAAAATGATTCCCCCTCCCCGTAGAAACCTGGGGTAGATACCGACCATAAAGTTTATGGGTAAGAATTATCTTTTTCTTCTCCCCATAAACTGTGTTGCTCCCGGGGCCTGGGGAGGTTCCAGCGTGGGCCATGATGAATAATGGATGGTCCTGGTCATCTCTCTCTCTCTCTCTCTCTCTCTCTCTCTCTCTCTCTCTCTCTCTCTCTCTCTCTCTCTCTCTCTCTCTCTCTCTCTCTCTCTTACCACCACCCCATACTCTACTCCCATTCTCCCCACCACCCTATCCTCCACAAATACTTCCTCTCCCAATTCCAACGTCCCAGGAGTCTCCCTCCTCACTCTAACCTCCCCAGGAGCTTCTCCTCCTCACTCTAACCTCCCCAGGAGCTTCTCCTCCTCACTCTAACCTCCCCAGGAGCTTCTCCTCCTCACTCTAACCTCCCCAGGAGTCTCCCTCCTCACTCTAACCTCCCCAGGAGCTTCTCCTCCTCACTCTAACCTCCCCAGGAGCTTCTCCTCCTCACTCTAACCTCCCCAGGAGTTTCTCCTCCTCATTCTAACCTCCCCAGGAGCCTCTCCTCCTCACTCTAACCTCCCAAGGAGCTTCTCCTCCTCACGCTAACCTCCCCAGGAACCTCCCCTCCTCACACTAACCTCCCCATCCTCAACAATAAGTCAGAAGGAATCTGTTTACGCTCCACCCACAAGTGACTGTGAAATGTATAATGACTCCGCCTACAAGGCCCTGAACCTTACCCCATAAAACCCCCACACGGCGGGTGTGATGCTCTCATGGGGCGGTGATGGGTGATGGGGGCGATGGGGGGACACGATGGGAGAGCAGGAGGAGGAGGAGGAGGGGAAAGAGGGTGGATGGTGATGGTAGGGTGGATGATATGGAGTGATGGGGAAGTAATGGGGCGGTGTGGGGTTAGGGTATGTAGGAAGGAGTAGGTGTGTATGGTCTGAGAGAGAGAGAGAGAGAGAGAGAGAGAGAGAGAGAGAGAGAGAGAGAGAGAGAGAGAGAGAGAGAGAGAGCACACCAGGTACCCATTCATCCACCCAACTTCAAAGGAGAAGCTGAACAGCTTGGGTTGGCTGTGGGCCAGACACCAGTCCCTGTTTTCGATCCTGGGTACTCGCAGACATCACATCCAGCCACCCTGACCATCCCACCACGGCGGCTCACACCACGGTAACTAACAGCTTCAGTAAACTATTCACTATGATGATCATCATCTCTCTCTCTCTCTTCTCTCTCTCTCTCTCTCTCTCTCTCTCTCTCTCTCTCTCTCTCTCTCTGATGGCACGAAGAAACAGAAATCCTAAAGCCTCAGGAACAGTGAATGATACTAGATACTGAATGATAATCCCGTTCATAAACAGATAAACAGGCATGCAACCGTTATGGCTTACGTGATTTCCAACGGGAGACCGTTAACAGAGTCTAGCAAATGTACTGTTAACAGATTCTGTATGGATTAGACACATCCACAGGGTCGACGACGGTAAGGAATGTCAAGCAACGCTTCGCCCCTATGGACACACCCAGAGTGTCCCCCCCCTCATTGCATCGAGCCAATAAAACGATTTAGCACGTCGGTGATTCAACCAATTAGGCTTGGAAGCGTTATAACCATTTGATGACGTCACCCTCGGCCTCCAAGATGGGACCCCGGACCAACGGATTATCCTGTGTTTTGGCTGAGTCAATCGTCGGAT